>NW_026067972.1:1813141-1931198 GCF_014885135.2 Alexandromys fortis
AGAAGCAGGGACCGTCCCGTTGAGCTGGAACTCCTCAGGACCGCTCTGGGTTGGTTGTGGATGCAAGCCTGATGTCTCTACTGGTGCGGGGTTCCGATCTCCTTGCTGCTTGGGTGACTTGTAATCAAAGGACCTACCTAGCTCGCTGCAGGCAGGCTAACGGGGACAAAGGAGCTAGCACCCTCCCGTTTGCCCTGCCGATTCGGATTCGGTCCTAGAGCCCGAACAGGCTGGGCTGGGAGATGTTACGTGGTCAGAGAAGGAAGGGAGTCAGACGGAGGCGGGGGTAGGGTTGTGGATGCAAGCTGGGTGGGATAGAAAGAGAGAGGAAGTATCGGGCAGAGTAGCCCCTGAGGATGACCAGGAAGTGCAGGAGGGGTGTCTGAGTTCCCTGTCCCGGGCTGCTGCCGTGGTCAGAAACTCACTCACCCCAGTGATGTCTCTCCTGGTGCCTCTGAAAATAAAATTTTTTGATATGATATATTCTGATCATGCTTTCCTCTCCTCCAACTCCTCCCATATTTTATCTTTAGCCTTAGCATTTAACACATTTCACCATTCTCTTTGCTCCTAGTTTGAGAGCTTATGAGACAAGTTGTATCATAATGTAGACATTTGTGCCCTTGTTACCTAATAGATACTTGGTAAATTCTGTTATTTAATGACTTGACTTTGATAGTAATCAGCACTATTGCTCTGTGATTTTTTTGTTTGTTTGTTTCTATAGGTTTTTTCCACCAACACAAATTATAAATCTTACTGTTCTAATATAATTAAGTTCCACAGTTATTTTAGATTGGTATAAATGAATATGGGAACACTCTTTTGGTGTTTATGTATAGGAGAAGATTTCTAAGTTTTAAGACCTCTGTAACAAAGGACTGAGACAGGCTTATTTAATACAGTCTAAAGAAAGAAGTAGGGAAACATTATATTCTCCCTTTGCAGAGTTCTGTAGAAAGAAGCGGTTATGTCCCAAGTGGACCCCAACAAGGTCTGAGTTCAGATTTCTTGGAGTTGCCATTTTCAGAAATGGGGAGCCATCTTTTTCCTCCAGGCCTAGGATATTCTCAGCCTTCCTGAGGATGTGACTACTAACTAGTTTCCCATGTGACAGTGACCCCCAAACCATATACTTATTTTGTTGTTACTTCATAACTATAAGTTTGCTACTGTTATGGATTGTTATGTAAATATGTGATATGCAGGCTATCTGATATACAAACCCCAAAAGGGTCACGACCCGCAAGGTGAGAACCACTGCTCAAGCTAATGTGGGTCATACAGCCTACTTTAGGTCAGAGAATATTTTTAAGGCTGGGTTGGGAGAAGGAAGAAGGGCAGAGAGACTTTCTGCATCTGTTTTCTCAAATGCCAGATAGAATCTAGTGTGCCTTGAGCTACGTCAGTAATAAGTGGTCACAGGAAAGAATCTACTCTTCCCAACTAACTTTGAAACATTTCTAAAATCAAATTATTTAGATACTTGCAATCATTTAAGCTTGCTTTTAAGAGAGAATGATTTATCTATTGCTGGCAGTTGTAGTCAAGTTACTGGTTATAAACATCATGGTGACTTGGAGGCAAGCGTGGTGGTAGCCTTAGCCTTGTTTTAAGATGAGTAAACCTATAGTAGTGCTAGCATCAGCATGCCTGTATATCGTTGAGTTATTGACGAATTACTAAAGTTTGAATTGTCACGTTATGAGAACTGTGTCCGCGGTAGCATCCAGAGGAGTGCCCAACTGTTATTTGACTAGAACATGACAATAGTTTTCTCTCTCTGTGCTGCAGTGACTCCATGAATGAATTCTTATACATGAACTCTGCTCTGAACAGAGGATCCCCTGAGAATAATTAATACTCTCTAAAATAAGTGAAACTTTGCTACTTTGGTTTAAAATTTCATCGTGTTGCAGGTGTTAGGCTAGATACTCTTTGACAAGCTAGAACTTGGATTCCACACTAAAGTGAAAGTGAAAACATCCTTTCCTGACACTTAGCATGGAGTCTTTATCACAGAAGGGGTAGCAGTACAAGGCTCTACCGTCAGGTCTTCCTCCAGCCTTCCCCAGTCTCTTAGATACATGCAGGCTTAGTTCTATAGTACTACTTTCAAAACAGCTGGATAAATTCATAATTTTCTTAGTTATTTACAAGCTATTTGGAGGTGGTGAAATTCTTTGATCAATTTCTAGGCTCAGGAAGTTAAATATCTCCTATTTTATTGACCTAATGAAGGTTAGGATAGCTAATAATCAATCAATTGGTAGACAATATTCTAAAAACAAATAGAGCCAACTTTATTAATTTGTTTTAGACTGCTTTGCTTTTTATGGAAATGTTTTTAATTTTACATATTTAATTTTTTCAGGTAACTTCGATTTTTACACCTATAACAGCTGAAATAACAAGTCTTGATTCAGAGAATATAGATGAAATTTTAAGTAAGTATCTTGTTTTTTTAAAGTATATTTTCTTCTCTATAAATTTATAAATAAAATTTAGTTATCTACAATAATTAACAAACTGGCATTCTGGCTCCTTTCACTGAGTTTACAAAAACACTTTAGGTTTTGATTATTAGTAAAATTTTTTTAAATGTGTGCCCTCTTATCTGGATTGGAAGACTTTTAACTTTTTTGTTTATTTGTCCTGGTGTGGATACTATTAGTTGGTCTGCTAGGGCCCTGCAGTTTCGGCTATACTCTGCTAAATATTGAGAGCCCATTTTAATTAAATGACTTATTCTCCGATCTCTTTTATAACATTGATCCAGTTAAGTTCATTAACTATTGTAATGAATGTATTGTTTACTGACTGTATGATTATACATAGAATTAACTTGGGATATTCTGATTTTTGCAAATCCTAAAGGAAAGGTCAATGCATGGTTGATATGATGGGACAGGACAGGAGATTTAAAAATGTGTGCAGTGCCCTTAAATTCTTTCTTCTTTAAAAATCAAAACACCATGTCACTGGTTTGCATATGACCAAAACCGAAAGTATTAGAGATAAGAGGAATTAAAAGCAATTAATTGAGTAACATACTTTTTTTCTGTTCATGGAGCTTTAAATGTCAAAAGAACCTATTTCCACCTTGTGAGCTCTCAGTAGAATATCTATATACCAGGTATTGGAAAGACACCGAGGGCTTATTAATATTTGTGCTGTTTGGCCAGCTTCCTGGCAGAAGCTGCCAGACTGCACCTAATTTGCATTTCTGTACGTTCCTGGGTGATGGTGTAGCATCTGGTCCAGAAACCAGCTTGTGAATCACAGCTTGAGTGAACAGGCAAGGGGAGCAAATGTGCAGAGTAAAGGGAGGAACTTGAGGTGTACACTATTCTCCCTCTCACCTTCCAGATTCCGGAATGTCATTGTGTATTAGTTCATGAGTGCTGGAAGAGTTTTAGTTTCTATGTGTTGGCTTTATTCAAAAGAAGCAGTACTGTGTCTTTTTTGATTCGACACATCCTAAGATGTGAATCTCAGTAGTGAGTTTTTTGTGTGACAGTATTATGTGGGAAGGGACTGAGAAAGTAGATTTTATAATGCTACAAGGTAGACTTCTTGGTGTTGTTAGGAGGAGCGTGGGCTGCGTCCTGCTGCCAGGCTAGCTTAACCCCTGAAATAACCACACAGAAATTGTATTAATTAAATCACTGCCTGGCCCATTATTTCAAGCCTCTTATTGGCTAACTCTCACATATTAGTTTAACCCATCTCCATTAACGTGTATCACTTGACTGTGGCTTACCAGCACTAGTCTAACCCGCGTCCATCTCAGGCAGGAGAACCATGGCGTCTGCCACACTGCCCTTCTTCCTTCCAGCATTCAGTTCTCTTTTCCACGCCTACCTAAGCTCTTCCCTTTCAAAAGGCCAAGGCAGTTTCTTTATTCAACCAATGAAAGCAGCACAAATACAGAATGACCTCATACACCACTTTGGGGGCTTTTTGTTTGTTTGTTTTTGAGTGCAGAGTTTATTAGGAGAAGAGTAAGGATGAGGAGAGAGAGAGAGGTGAAGACCTGCTTGCCTCTTCAGAACAGCAGGAAGAGACTACAAGGTAGACGTCCGAGAGTGAGAAATGGTTAGCTGTTCCGCTTTCTTCAGCTGAAGACAGTTCTGCTTGCAGAGCTGGTTCCCAATTACAGTGTGTATGGGATATTTAAAAATGAATTATTAAGCTGCAGGCCATCCCACTTTATGAGAATGGATTGCTTGGAAGTTGACATGCCCAGTCAGAATTTTATTTCTTTTTTGCCTTATACTCATCTGAAACACAGTGAAAGTTTTTTTTTTCTTCTTATCAATGGAGGGTAGAGAGAAAGTGTTTAGTTATACATAAGCCAACCCTACCCTTATGTGTGGCCATCTTAGTGAGAGGTTATTATTACTGTGGATCTTCATTTGTCCCTTTATAAACAGGAAAAGATCATGATGAGAATTGTATCTTTAAATATGTCATATAGACATATTTAAACAAGTAACTTTGATTTGTTTTTCAATTTCAGATAATGCTGATGTTGCTTTAGTAAATTTTTATGCTGACTGGTAAGTAATCTTGTTTTTAGTTTTAGATTTGGTCATTCTCCCCAACCCCCACCTCTTTTCTCCTATCCTTACTTCCTTTTCTATCTTCCCCGCCCATGAGAAGGGGGCATAGGTTGGAAGTCAGGATTTAGGTATGGCAAGTTTATAAAAATAATGTTGATATTTTCAACTTATTATTAACACTCTTTCCCAGGAGAAAGTAGTTCTTGCTCTGAATCAGATCCTGTCTTCTGTGTTTACATGTTTACATGGTACGCTGGAACCATTTTCTTGTCTCTTCAGGTTGATTATTCCCTATCTGAAGTGCTTTGTCTCAGAAGGGATTTAGTTTTTGGAATATGTACATAGACTTTTAGAAGTTGAGTGCCTCTAAAGTCTGAACTGTTCCAAAATCTGAAACTGTTTATCATTTGCAATTTCAGACTTTCAGACTAGAGATGTTCAACTTAGATACTGTCTTTAAATCTGTTTGCGTCCTACCAAATAGACTTCATAGTATTCCCAGAATCTAGAATATGATGTTTAAGTATTCTAAAGAATGTGTGATGCAGGTAGGAATGAGGGAGTATTAATTGAAGAGTGCTTTGAAACACTGGCATTATTGTTTTTAACCATTCCCTAAAAGGCTTTATTGCCTGCCCGCTGCCACCACCCCTCTTTGGCTAGCTGTGATCCTGCAGTTTCCTTGGTTCCCTGAGACCATCTCCTCCCTGGGTTTTCTATGCCTTTAGTTTTACATATGTCCACAGTATTCTCTGCAGTGTAAGTCAGAGTTTATATATTACATATTTATATATTTTTATATTGTGCATTTCCACAGTACTCTCTGTAATATAAGGCTGGTTTCTTCCCTACACTGCAAATTATTTGAGTTTACACTCTTATCTTAAACCTTCTGAATCTTTGGGTTAAAATTTCAGCCCCTTGCTTTGACCTAGAAGACACCTCGTGACTTGCTCGCTTGCATCTCTCGCTTCTTTCTGCCCCCATATTCTGCTTGTCACACCAAACTTCTTTCAGTTCTGTGAAAGTGTGTACTCTTATGCCACTCTCCTGCCATCTTCCCGACCTGGGTGGCTCACTTCTGTATTTGTTAATCGTCTTTCAGATAGGAGACTAGAGTGTATCAGTGCTCCTACCCTCCGTCAGCTCAGGTTAGGACAGCGTCCAGTGTGCAACAGTTCAGCATGTGACTATCGTGTAAAAATTATATGCATTCCATAGAAGCTGAACTTTAAATTGTGACCTGTGTCTGGGCTGGTAGCAAGCAATATATATTCCCTCTGTGGTGGGCTGTGGTGGCAAGGTCTAGCTCCCAGCCAAACAGGTGGTCGTGAGGCGGAGAAACTGATCATCTGCATTGTGCACGTTTCTGAGCTGTGCTGTTCGAAGAGTGGGCATAGTTAGTGCATTTTTGCCTCAAGATATTTTCAGTTCCCATTAGATTCCTTGGACCTAGCCCTTTTGTGAGTCAAGGAGATTCTGCATTTCTCACAGCTCCAGTCTTACCCAGCTGTAGTCCTATACATGCTACAATCTAGTTGGTGATTCCCAAATAACTGTTTTTGTTCTGTGGAGATAGTTACCATAAGTACTTTAAGATGTCCTCTCCAACACTTTTCAAAACACGTGACTCATAAGTACATAACAATGTCTCTTGAAAGAGTGTGTGGATGCATGATACGGTATTTTAAAAACTTTAATAAAAAGTTGAAGATTCATAGGAAAATACCATGTATGTAAATGCTTAGTGGAGGTAGCATTTCTCAAGGCAAATTAGGACTTAGTCATAAATTTTGGTAGAGATTATCTAGTCCAGTGTACTTCACAGGTAAGGACACTCAGATTCAGAGGAGTAAAGT
Source organism: Alexandromys fortis (assembly GCF_014885135.2). Lineage (NCBI taxonomy): Eukaryota > Metazoa > Chordata > Mammalia > Rodentia > Cricetidae > Alexandromys > Alexandromys fortis. Next base: position 1,819,566 of record NW_026067972.1, read on the forward strand.
ACTTGCCCTGTGACCTGATCAGATGGTAGCACAGGGCAAACTAGAATGCAGTGCTCTTGAGTGAGGAATTCTGGTTGTCATGAGAAAGCAGAGTAGTACATGCAGATCTGAGTTGGAAATGTGGACTAGCAGCGGCTCTGTGAGAAAACATATACCTAAAGGATATCTTTTACTGTTAGTGATGAATTGGCGCTCTTTTTTTTCAACTGGGGAAATTTGGGTAATTTGCTGATAAGCTTCCTGCATTTGCTTTCAAAGACTAGGCTCTATTCTCTGGAAGTTAGTTCTCTTATGCAGCTAGCTACCTAGAAGCATTATAATACTGCAGAAAATAATAACCCTGAGTAGGTGGTGAGTAATGCTCTGTATATTGTTATAAGGCTCAGGGTTGACTTGCAGCTAGGTATTGTGATTTCCATTTTAGATTAGGGAAGCTGAGGTTCAGAAAGGCCATCTGGCTAGTAAGTGGTGGATCTGGGAATTTAAACTCAGGTGTGTCTAAATCTAAAGCTTATTTCTCTTCCACTAGGTCATAATAGTAAATGGCACCAAAGTGTCTGTTACCTCTGTGGTTGATTGGTTAAAGATTATTTAAGCCCTCATTAAAGATTGGGTCAGAAGACCATGAAAGCTTTTTTAGTGGCTCTGTTTCTTTTGTGGTGTTACCTGTGTGAATGTAGTGTTTTCTTGCATACAAAGCTGCAGTAATAATACACCTTCCCCTTTAAACTTTTAGTACTCAAACAGATACTATTTTAAATATGAATCTGCTTAAAAACTTTACTGGACTGCCCAGAGAGGAGCTCTTGATGTGAGACTTCCCTTGCTCCAGAGCCAGAAGCCTTAGATCTGTTCTCAAGTATTCCCTAGCTAAAATTCTCAGAACCACAAACCAAACCCTGTCTCTGCCTTCCCCTGCCCTCTACCTAGTCTATTTTCAGAAAATTTTAAGTACTCGCAGACCTTGGGTTCTGGCTGCTCTAGTTTTTGAATTTATCAGGTTGCTCATTTAACAGAGTCTATTGAACACCTATTAGAATATGTAGTTAAATAAGACCCGGTCCAGAATGTCCACAGACCCTTCCTACCTATCTTAGACGGGAGACTTAAGATGCTAAGGAGGAAATACCCACTTGAAAGCTGAGTCTGAAGATACAGATTATGTCTCCTTGGTATATTGTAGGCAATCTCCTTAGGAAATCAGGTGAGTAGGCTAGAGAGAGAAACAAGAAGAAATAGGGAGGCGGTGTAAAGCCGCATCCTTTCACATATTCTTCACTGGATTATTGCTAATATATGTAACTCACATGGATTAGAAGTCACGGGTTTCTTCAAGAAAATGTCTTGGTATATAAGGGCTCTAAAAGCAATAGTAGCAATGATAGTGTTTTACATATCTTCCTCAATATCTTTTCCCATGAAATGTCCATCTTCCTCATGTGGTTGTATGTATATACTATTTCTCCATCCCCTCTCAGCCCCCAGTTAGGTTCCTTTAATCACCCCCAATATGGATTTCTGAAGTTAATGGCCAAATGAGGGGCAGAGAGGATTAGAAGTAACAATTTCCTGGAATATTATGGATATTTTGCCCCACTTTTATAACCAGGTGGGAAAGGGGAAAATGTCAGGGAGTCTTTAGGAATTAGAACTTCTGCTGCTGGACATCGTATTTTTATGTTTGTAGAGATAAAGGCCTATTTTAATGTATGAATATATTTTGAAGGAAAAATAGTCATTATCTGCTATATATTCTTTCGAAAGAACTGTTTTTATTTAGTACATTAACTTGTGTCTGAAATTGATGGCATAGTCAGGTGGGTTGACCTAGCATTTGCAATAAACTTTTGCAGTAATATGGAAGGATGTTTATTGTTCAAATAAAGGTGATTTCTTATGTAAACACTCAGATCTTAGCAGTTACAAGCCTAAGCAATGTAGGGTAGAGGGTATGTCGCAGGCTTATGTCATAACTTCTGTGAGAGATCTGTAGTTACGTTCACCAAAACATTGGCAAAACAACAAATGAACTTGATAGTTTATACAATATTGCATTAGAGAGTACGATCTCTGAATTCAAGTCGGTTTCCTCTATTCATTGACAGACATCAGAAGCATGGTTAAATTGAATGTGTGATTGTCTCACAGGTTGTTTACTGTACCTATACTAAACATCAGTGAATGATAACTGCAGTAAGACCCTGTACCTTCTGCATTCTCCTGCTAATTGTGTACTTGTCTGTGTGTAGGTGTCGTTTCAGCCAGATGTTGCATCCAATTTTTGAGGAAGCATCTGATGTCATTAAGGAAGAATATCCAGATAAAAATCAAGTAGTGTTTGCCAGAGTTGATTGTGATCAGCACTGTAAGTAACTAAATAGGAAGTCTGGAAGAAATGTCTTATTCCCTCCTGCACATGCAAACCCCCCCTCCTTTTTCCCCCCAAATGCCCTGCTTTAAATGAAGATAAAAATCTAAGAGTCTGGAACCAAGAATAAATTTCTAGTATTTTATCTTTTATGTCTTTTCAACAAAACTCCATTTTGCCTATGTAAAAGATATTTATGCTTTTTTTGAATTAAAATGTAGCAGATCAAGTATATAGGTAGCAGCTAACTACATTTTCTACCAAAGCAAATACTAAAATCAATAAATACAATTGAACTATAGTTTTGGAAGACAGATAGGGATTTTTATTACTCTTAGAAGCATGTAAAAATATAATAGTCAATTTAAATAAGACTATAAAATTATACAAAAATATGATATTCATTTCAAATAAGACAGTATCAGATTTTTGTGTTTCTGTTTATTTTAAGGACTCTGCTAAGACTGGCTTTGTGTTTAAAGTGTAATTAGCTGCAGTTACTATGATAACTTTTGAACTATTATAAAAACTTTGGTTAGTCTCTCTAAAAATCTTATTTTCTTGTGTTTTGTTTGTGTCTGTGAAATGCACTCTGTAAAATCTCTGTGGTTTTTAATATAAATAGCAGTGTTTTCTAAGTTGAACAGGTGAGCTAGCAGTTAGTGCTCCCTCCAAGTACCCTGCTCACTGTACTCCAGCCTTCCCTTCTTGGAGTGCCAAGCGAGTTGAACTTGGTAGGTCTTGTGTTGGGGTCTTAGCTGCTTTGTCAGCTGCACTGGGAGTTTTTCAAGTCAACACTTTTTTTTTCTTTTTCTTGATGCTCCCAGTTGTAGAGACTTAACAGCTTAATAATCTCTATATGTCATGCATTTGAAAGTTTCTAGAAGACAAACTACTCATAAAAGCTTGTTTGCATTGAGTTCTTGGTAAGTTACTGTGTGTAAAGCTTTCTTCTATTCTGCAAATTTCCTGTTCCTTATATTTGACCTGCTGATTGCAATTATTCTGCTCCTGAGCACCTGCTCTCCCTGTGTGTATCTCTGTTTGTCTTTCTGTCTGTCTCCCCCTTTTTCCCTCACTCTTTCTTTCTCTCTCCCTCTGTCTCTCTTCATTTTTCTGGAATAAAGTCAGAATAAAGCGACTTAACGAGTGTTGTACAGCTTAGTGTGTATTAAGCTGGAATTAGAGCCCTGATCTGACCAATGTCTGCACAGAGCAGTTTTGTTCTTTCCTGTTTCATTCAGAGAGCATTGTGAGGATTTACTAGCACTGCTCAATGCCCGGAAGAATACCATTTTCTAATGGCATATCATTTCAAACTATTATAAACCATTCCCCATATTTCTGTTTGTTAACTCACAGATGAATTGAATAAAGAAGACAATAAAAATTGCAGGTACAGGCAGAGATGATGTCTGCACTGATTTCTGGAGTACTTCCTTCCTGCCCTTTCACTGATAGAGAGCTTGACATGCTGGGTGTGGGGTCAACGTTCAGATCCTTCTATTCTTTCTATATTTAGTTAGATACTACAATAAAAATATGAGTTTCTGAGTTCCTACTGGCACTAAATTTGAACCACTATACTTCCACACTTACAGTCATGGGGAGAGAATTAGTTATTTCTATCATTGAATCAATTATGTGCATCATTTATGGTATTTTTTAAACAAATTAATTCATACAATAAATAAATCTCCTATTATAAGTTTCCTTTTATTGAGGAAAATAGCCATAGTTCAGATGTTGTTTTTAATCCATCATTGTGTACTAGCGAAAGTTATATCTGCAGTCTTAGGTGCTCCCTTTGCTCATTTGGGTAACTTTTCTTTTTAAACAATGGTGGTGTGAAGTTTATTGGTGATTTATTCACATTTTGTGGTCTATTCACCTTTTTGGTGTGTCCCTTAATTCTGTAAGATGTTTTGTACTCTTCCTAGTTTGTGTTGTAGAAGTTCCGAGCATTAGGAATTCTGTGGGCTGAGAAGTGCCTGTTGTTCAAATCATTCTGCACTAGGTTTGCTTTCTGTAACAAGGCTATTATTAAGATCTAACTGGCATGTGGACCCCAGGTTTAATGGAATAGTTGTGTAAGCTTTGATGCGCTTACACCATGGTTTTATCTCCAAAGCTGAGATTTTTATCATCCCTTCAAATTCTCACTGTGTCTTTCCCATACTTTCTACTTCACACCTTTTGGTCATTTCTAGAATTTTATGTAAGTGGAGTCATAGCATGTATGCTTCTTTTGTTTCTTTTGTTTTAGCCTGGTTATTTTGAGATTACTCCATGCTGTGTGGTTATAAATATTTCTAAGAGTTTTTGCTGTCACTCTGTGTACCCCTGGCTGGCCTTGAAGTGCTGGGATGAAAGGCATGCCTCATTATGCCTGGTTGATTTGTTTATAGTATTTAGTGACATTCTGTTGTAGGGTGATAGCACTGAGCTTGAGAATGTTTTCACGGGCTCATACAACAGTTGTCTATCATTGATAAAGTATCTATTCAAATTATATACATTTTGTTGGATTATTTTCCTGCTGAGTTATGAGTTTATATGAGCATTAGTACTATATACAAATATTTTCTCCCATTCTGCTAAGTGCCTTTTATTTAAAAAAAAATGGATAAAATACCTATAACATACAGTCGCCACCTGGACTGTGCTTCTTTGCAGCTCCAGTAGTGTTACATTTGTTTGCATTGTTTTTACCCAGTTTCTAGACCTTTCATTATCCTGTGAAACTAAAATGCTATAGCTATGAAACAGCCACATCTCATTTCTGCTAACCCTCAGCCCATGAAAACTACCATTCTAATTTCTGTTTCTAGAATTTGACCATTCTAGACACCCTGCTTAAGTGGCATCATACAATCCCTTTCACTTAGCATAATATCCTCAAGACTGGTTTCCTGTCGAGGCATATGCTATAATTTACTTTTTAAAGAGGAATATCCTAGTTTTTATTATAAGTATATAACATTTATATAATAATAAAAGTAACATGAATCTAGTTTTGTAATACATCTTATTGTACTAAAGCTTAAATTCTTTTTGTTGGCTTATTCAAATTGCTAGAATCGCTGCTTAGCATGCAGTCATTATTAAGGAGAAAAGGACTTGAACATAAGCCCGATGGTACTGTAATTGACCTGATAGCCGAGACAACTGCTGAGTGACCAGTGGGCAGGCAGTGTATGTATGCAGTGTGGGTGTGTTGGCTAGGGGAGACCTAGTGCACCAGTAGGAGGCAATAAGACATGAGATTTCATTATGCCACTTAAACGTGTTCAGTTTAATAGTTGTTTATTTCTGGAATTTTTATATAGTATTTTTGGCTGCAGTTAACTATGAATGTGAAACTATTATATATTCCATTTTATTTATTCGTCATTTAATAGTACATAAGTGTTTTAGTTTGTCCATATCCTTGTTAATGGTATATATTATGTACAAAGCTTTATGTGTATTAAATATTTGAAAATACCAATCATCTCATAGATAATATGGTTGATTTGTATTGCCTAAAGCTTAGTGATGTTGAGTATCTAAATATGCTTGTTAGTTATTGGAAAAAATGTTCTTTTCTTAAAAATCAGTTTTTGTCATCTTTCTGTTACTAAATGGCTAGAGCTCTTCATATATTCTAAATATCCTTCCTTTATATCACATACATGGCTTTCAAATAGTTCTCTCATTTTACAGGTTGTCTTTTTATTTTGTTGGTTGTGTCTTATTGTTTTTTTTTAATCTTGTAGTACAATTCATCTGTTTTTATATTTGTTGCCCATATTTTAGGTGTCATAGCTAAGAAATCATAGTGAATCTAATGTCAGTAAGCTCTCCTATATTTTAATAGCTTTCCAGTCTTAGGTCTTACTTGGTGTTTGGTACTTTTTAACTTAATTTGTATGTATATATTAAGGTAAGAGTTAATTTTATTTTTATATGTGTAAAATATCCAGGCTATTTGGAACCGTATGTTGAAGAGACTGTTCCCCCAATTAGATGGTATTGACATCCTTATAGAACAACAGGTGTTTGTGATTGATTATTTCCAAGTTCTCTATTCTGTTAGTTTATGATGGCTCTGTGATAGCATTTGAATTATGGAAGTGGGAGATTTCAGCTTTGTGCAGGGTTGTCTTTTGTTTTTATTTTCAGTTTTGTATTATACTTACTCATTTTTTTTTATTGTACATGCCACAGCATGCATGTTGAGGTCAGAGAAAAACTTGGGACAGTCAGTTCTCTCCTACTGTGTGAGACCTGCGGATCAAACTCAAGTTGTCAGGCTTGGTTACAATGACCTTTATCTTGCTGCCCCTCCCTTTACATGTTTTTAAAAGTAAAATGTAATTACTTCAGTCCCCCCTTCCCACTTACCCTCTAGTCCCTCTCATGTACCACCACCGCTTCTTCGTGGCCTTTTAAAAAAATTATTATTATTACCTATGTATATGCATAAATATATAGATACAACCTGGTGAATCTGTTTAGTGTTCCTTGTATGTATATGATTACAGGATTGATCTTTTGGTGTTGATGATTAGGAGACTCACCTCTGAGGAAGACTGATTTTCCTTCTCTTTTGTTAATTGCCTAGGCTGGTCCTTTGAACAGTCTCCTTTCCTTTTTAGCACTTATTGGAGTTGTATTAGGTCTTGTCTAGGCATCCACTGAGGAATCAGATGTGGCTTCCTTGTTGTTGCTAAGAGACCTGCTCTCACAGCAGGCCTCCTGGTCCTTTGGCTCTTATCATCTTTATGCCCTCTCTTCTACAGTGTCCCCTGAACTTTGGTTGCAAGGGTTGTGTTGCCCTTTGGGTTTGTTTTTTTGTTGTTGTTGTTGTTGTTGTTTTGCTTTTGTTTGCTTGCTTGCTTACTTGCTTGCTTGTTTGAGAGAGGTCTCACTAAGTAGCCCAGACTACCTTGGGGCTTAATATGTAGCCAAAGCTAACCTGGAACTTGTAATCACTTACTGCAATCTCCAAAGTTTCAGAACTGTGGCACCACACCTACCTTAAATGTCTTAAGTTTCTTCTTTAGATTTATTTTATGTGTATGAATGTTTAGCTTGCCTGTATGTATGGTATGTATGTATTTATGTACAGCATGCATGTGCACAGTCCCTGCAGAGTTCAGAAGAGGGAGTCAGATCTCTTGGAACTGTAGTTAGGGCTGTCTGTAGGCCACCATATAAGTACTCAAGTCCTTTGCAAGAGGAATAAGTACTCTTAACCACTGAACCACCTTTCTGGTTCCATGTTTTTAATTTTGATGAAGTTCTTACTAACTTTTAATGCATCATAGTTTGGATTTTGTATTTATGCAGATGTTGCAAAATTACTTTGCCTTGTTTTCTTCTATAAAATTAATAGTATGAAGGTTTCCTTCTATGCCCATTGTTCATTTATAATTAGTTATTAATTGTAGAGCAATACATGAGTTAAAGTGGGTGGGTGGTTTGTTGTATGTGGTTGTCAAACAGATGTGTAATTATGTGTTAGTGAAAAATTTTTCCCTTTTTTTCTCTGATTGCCTTGCATCTTTGTTGAAATAGAGTCATAGGCCCTGGACTTATGACTCTGTTTCTGCTTTTTGTATTGTTGATCTAGCGACTGTTCATTGCATATTTTGTGGATTTTTGTAGCGTATAGAGGATCTTGTAAACAAGTAGTGTAAATCTCCCAACTTTGTGCTTTTCTCTCCGAGTGCCTTTGTCTGTTTTAGTGGTGGTGTATTTCCATGTGACGCCTAGTCAGGATTCTAGTTAGAGTTCGTTTCATTGGGACCAGTTTGGGGAGAATTATTATTTTAGTAAACTTAAATATTTTGATCTGTAAACATTCTTAATTTTACCATGTATTTAGATATTTCCAGTTTCAGCAATATTTTTTCATTTTCAGTCTACATATATTATTTTTCTGATACTCTTATGAACTCTATTAGTATATTTTATTTTGAGATTGAGTGTGTCTGTGTGCGTTTTCTTTGTGCTCCACCATCAACATTTTATATTACTTTACTGTTAGACCCTGGAGGCCAATACTGGAGCCTCCCTCAATGCACTCTTACCGTGTTTACCAGTTCTTCCACATCTTTTTTCTCATCCAGGCTGTCGCATTTACTTGTCAGGCCTTGGGTCTTTCTGGTCATCTTTTTATCTTTATTTTCAGAACCTAGGCTATTCTAAGTAATATTGGTCATGTAATTTGTAGAATATTTTTCTTTTTTAAAATGCAGAGTTATTTATAGAAATTTTGAAACAGTATACATTGAAAACATATAAGATATTGAAGTATCTTACAAATGGCATTAAAGTGTCTTCAATAAAGGTTCATTTATAAATACTAAGTGTGTCTGTGGTCATTGTTCTAAGTGCACTTATTCTGCTTTTAATAATAATTTCCCCAAGACAGAGCATCACAGACGACACAGTGGCACTGCATCCCACAGGTTTACATCCCTCACTGAGTTTTCACCTCCTGGAGCTGTAGAATATTTGTCAGTTTGGGTTTGTCTAGGTTTCCCCAACCCCCAGGGTTTGTATTCTTAACTATGTCTTACTTTTTGTAACTGTTAAAAAAGGCTTTGGCTTTTAAATTTTGTGTTTATTGTTGTTGTAATATGTAGAAAATGAAATTAACTTTTGTGTTGCTCTGTGTGTTGGATTTTAATTCCAGCAGTTTTACAGTTTTATATATATATATAGTTCATATTGTAATGACTTTCTAGTGAAAATGATTGTGCTTTGCACAAATAAAGTCAGTTTTCTTCCTGTGGTTGGTATTTCTTTACCATAGTCTGTCCAGACAAGTATGTGTACTTGTTGCTTCCAGATTAACTTTGTTGGGGTCAGAGGATCCGTTTCCTGTCAAGGATACAAGGTTGCTTGAAAATCAAGATATCATCCTGACTCCGTCTCTTGTTCTATAAGTCACCTGTTGGGTGTTGTGGCAGTCGGCTCTGGGCTGTCTGCTGCCTCAAGTGCTTCACTCGGACCTCTCATCCAGAGTCACATGGTTCGTGTTAGAGCAGTTCCTATGAAAACTTTCTAATTAAATTAATTGGTGAGTGTATTCATTGAGTGCTTATGTGGATCTCAGCTTATTCTTACATAAATTACCTCACCTATGGCTATCACAGTCTTTTGAATTGGCTGATAGTATTTATTCCACAAAAACTTACAGACCTATTCTCTGTAATGACATGTGATAGGTCCTAGAGATGTGGCAGCAAACTGAACATAGAGCTGAACACACAATAACTTCTCTGAAGAGGAGGCATTAAATATTGCAATACGTTATATTAATAAGTATACCTTACCATGATGGGATGGCGCTTCTTCTCTGGGGATATGACACAGATATGAAGAAAGAGTAGTGCTTCTGTTGAAGCTCAAACTGTGGTGTGACAGGCATGCATAAAGGTGAGATCTTTCTGAGCCACAATCTTGCATAGTCCCCTGGGGAGAAAGTTTTGTAAATGTTATGTTAGAATTTTTCATCAGTCCTCTTGAAGAGCTGATGGTGGTGAGACTATGCAGTCGAGAAACAGCAGAATTCAGGACAATATAAACACGTAATGGCACTTTAAAAGTAAAGCATCAATAGGCACTTTAAAGAAGTCCCTGTGGGTCCCTTTGGGAGGGACAGCACCTCCTTGTCTTAATACCGTTTGGTGGAGTCTTCATCGCAGTGCACATTTCTAGGAGCCGCTTACTTGGTTTGCTGCCTGTATTTCCTTCAGTCTCCTCTCCCACCCGCGGGCAGCTCACATCTTCATATGCCCTTCTGAGTAAGGATCTTGTATGGAAGGTTCACTCCAGTGCTGAGAACTTGGGGTGGAGTAGGAAAGAAGCCAGTTCCACCCAGTCAGTACTTGTGTTTCAGGGTGTGAACTGCACATAGCCTTTGTTCACCGCCTCCTGTTTTCCTCATTGCACAGCTGAGAGGAGTAGACGAAGCTGGAATAGCGTCAGCACGCTCACCAACTCTTTACATTTTATTGAAATCCCAAGTACAGCTTGCATTTCACCTCAGGTTCCTAAAACTCTCCATTTGCTATACTCATTATAGGGAACAGACGGACTATCAGAGAACAGGGAAAGAAAAGGGAAAATGAAGGCATGGCTGCAGAAAAAGAGACAGAAATTGATCTCAGTCCCAGCTGTTTCTGTCCCCATGCTTGACAGAAGAGCAGGATGTCAGGTTGTGTTTTTGCCATAGTTCTGGCAGTTACCTTCTCAGTCTGGAGGACTTGGGAAAACTACTTCTTTGATCAGGATATATGATATTTTTTTTTAATTTTATCTCTTTATTTAGTTATTTGCCCTTGAGACGGGGGGTGGGGGGACACAAGAATCTTAGCTTCTTAAGTTGTACCAAGTGACTACAAACTGAAATATGTGTATGCTATGTGTTAGGGATAGTAAGGTTCTTCTAAGAGTTTGACCCGTGGAAACAGGAGTAGTATTGGAAGTAGTCACATCAGTAATGGTGATAACAATGACAGTAATAAAATATAAGGCCAGGTGTGGTGGCATTTACATTGAAACTCAGCATTTGGGAGGCAAAGGCAGGTGAATCTCTGTGGGTTCGAGGCTAGTTTGGTCTACATCAGGAATTTCAGGCCAGCCTAGAATGACATTGTCTCAATCAATCAATAAATGAAATAAAATGTGAGCCCTGTAAGAGGATGAACCCTATCTCTGTTGTGGTCTTTCCCAGCACTGATACCTAGCGGGTGTAGTTGTTCACTTGTAGTTATTGAAAAGTGAGTAGATAATTGACTGCCTACCAGTAGCTGGTGTCTAACAGGTACATTGAAATACTCTAGCTTATTTCAGTTCTCCCAGCAGCGCATAGGAGTGTTTTCTTCTGTATTTCTCCAACTCTCACTCATCATTGATTATAAGGAACAATTTTATCTCTACATGCAGAAATTAGTGTGTGCTTTACAAGAAGGAAGATTCATTCAGAATCTCTTGTGCCTCATTTGTCAGCAGAGTTGGCTTTTACGTTTCCACGCAGTGACTGACTCTACACATTGAGAGTGTTGCCGGTCCTCTTGATTAAGGAATTTTCACTCTGCTCTTTCTACAAGTTTCTGCAAGGTGCTGGCTGCAACTCAGTCTTTAAGTATTATGTTAGCACTTTCCTATTTGACCAACCTGAGAATTTGCTTTGTTTTCTCAATTGAAATATGTCACTACTAGTTAAATAGATTTTATTCAGAGTCAGCAAGGTAGACTCTGAATCCAAAATATCAATGGTGATTTTTCTGTAGAGGCTAGTAATGGTTAATGGTGACTGGATTGCAGGTGACTCTGTTTTCTTTAGTTTGTTTTCCAAAAGTTTTTGTCATTCGTGCATACTTTATACATGCATATGTGTACATGTATGCACATGCTTCAAACATACCCTTGCCTCCACCGTGGACGTGAGAATGTGGGAATAGAATTCATTATTCTGATGGAAATGCTGCCTTTAATCTGGAAGGTCAGTCTGCCCCTAGTAGGACCAGGTTCTCTGCTGACCTCCAGTGGCTAGAGTCTGTATGGCATTAAGAGTATGCACTTGGGTGTTGGTCAGTGCAGAACCATCAAACCTTTCCTGTTAGCATTTCTTAGAAAGTTCTTGAATTAGACAATATGCTACCATATGACTGAGTTACTCTTACCGGTCCATCTTCCAATGCTACTCAAACCTTCCTTATTTGAAGCCAGAAACTTTTATTAGAGGTGAGCATAAATCCTACATAAAGAGCACAAAAATATCAATGGCCCATGTGAATAGGACAGAGTTGTTGGAAAATAAGCAGTCACTCAGAACCCGTGCACCACTGTCACCACAGAGGACGGACTGGAAATAGTCTGAGTCTTGCTAGCTTTCTGTACTACCCAAGGGAGCCTGAGCTCTAAGTAAGCTTCGAGTCAAGGTCATTTTTAATGTCTTCTGTTTAGGGTTTTATTTTGATGGTGTGGCTTGGGGGAGAAGGTCTGTTTTAAGGGAGCGTGGTTTAAGAATAGGAAGAGGTATGGAAACAGCAGTAGTCCTCCTGGGTTTTGGACAGTGATAACTTCCTGTTGAAAGCATCTGCCTTCTTGGACTGACTTTGGATAATAATAGTGGGCCATGGATGAGACAAGAGCATGACACAGTTTCTCCATTTGGAGCCCTATTGGGTGTTTGTGAAGCCGGAAGGAAGAGTCCACTAAAGCAAAGTTAGTGACCATCAAAGCACAGTACATGTTAATTTTTCCAGTCAGGATGCTGTTTAACCTCCTGAAATTTCCAATTCTCCTGACATCCATTTTAACATTTGATCTATCCAGGTAATTTTTAAAAACCGTTTATTATATCCCTTAAGTCATTCTTTGTTACACTGTCAAAACGTCATGCTATAATTATCTTAAAATCACTTTTGGCCAAAGCTTATAAAAAGTTACCTTTATGTCTGAAATTTTCAATCAATGTAATTTTACAGGTTTTGCTTCTTAATAATTAAAAGTTATCTCATTGTTCAGCATATCTGCTATCATGATGTTGTTCGAATTTGTTGACCAGTCTCCTAATAGTCTTCAGATATTAGCTTTTCTCTTCATAACAAGATTGTTAAGGCAGCCCAACAGTTCTAATGACTGAGTATGGAAGTGGGCTCTTGCCGCCTGTACCAGTCCTGCAGTGCTTCTTAAATGATCTCTTACTGCTAGGTGAGTGTTTCGAGAGTCCGACTCCATAGCTCTCTGGCCAGTTATCACAGACGGGATAGCTAGCATTCAAATTCTGTTAACAGAGCTTCAGACCCTCGAGAATCTCTCTGACCTTCCTATTTTCTGCTGTGTACAGATTCTTTTGTAGTATATTAAGTTTTCATTCCATTCATTTTGAAAGGAGAAAGGAAGCTAGACCATGCATGCGCATGAAGTTTGTTTGTAGGGGTAGGCAGAATCTAGGGGAGTTAGGAGAGGGGATGAAAATAATCAAAATACATGACGTGTTCAAAGAATTAATTAAAATTCTGTTTTTAAATAGTTGAAAGCATTATATTGTCTCTAGTAATGTCTTTTGCTGTCCATTTTCAAACTGATCCTGAGATTGCAAATAAAAAAACAAATGCTTTTTATTAGATTAGTCGTTTCATTTTAGACCTGTCACATGTCCTTTTTGCCACATCCTTTGTGGGGAATGAAAGAAGAGGAAAGATAAGTTGACACCTTGCTGGAAGCTTAGACACTCACCTAATTTATCCTTATTAACATTGCATATATACTAAAGTTGTACATGATAAGATATGTGTAGGGCTTGATATTTTGAGTTTAAATTTTGAGGGGTTTTATTTGCTTGCTTGTTTTTTGGCAATGTGAATAAAATTTCATTTGGTAGTTTAATCAATAACTTCATGATTACAGCTGAGTATGCTTTTATATTTATTGACTCATTTTTGTTTCATAAATGGGACAATATCTTTAGTTCACGTCCCTCAAATTTTTATTTGTTTGTTTGTTTATTTTTGGTTTTTCAAGGCAAGGCTTCTCTGTGTAGCCTTGGCTATCTGGAAAGTAGCTCTCATAAACCAGGCTGGCCTCAAACTCAGAGTTTCTCCTGCCTCTACCTCCCTAGTGCTGTGATTAAAGGTGTGTGCTCAACTAGTTTACTTTTGTTTGAATGCATTCTTTTATAAGTGCTATCATTTGCTTCTTGTGTATGTTACAAGTATCTTCTAGTTTGTCATGAAAACTCATGGTCTTGCTAGGTAGAATGAGCAGAATCTTGAGTTCAAGGCTAACCTGGGTTACATAGCAAATTTGAAGGCAGCCTGAGACTGTTGTAGGTAGAATTTTTTTTGTCAGGGTCATTGATAAGTTCAGACCGACCAGCCCACTCCCAAATAACTACACAGAGATTTATTATTAAGTATAAATGTTTGGCCAATAGGTTAGGTTTGTTACTAACTAGCTCTTACAACTTAGATTAACCCATATTTCTGTTTATGTTCTACCCCTTAACTCAGTACAGGATGTTCATCTCCTGCTTTGACTCTACCCTTGTTCCTCCCAGAATCTTCTCTCCCCAAAAATCCTGCCTAGCTATTGTCCATCAACTCTTTATTAACAATGAGAGCAACATGTCTTTACAGTGTACAAAAAGGATTATTCTACATTTCCCTTTTTGTCCAACTAAAAAGGAAGGTTTTAACTTTAACGTAGTAAAATTATATTCAACAAAAACCGTTATCAAGTAAGAATTACAGTTACAATATCCAGTCCGTTTGTAATTGGTAAATTTAGAGAAATTACTCTATTATCTGTCTTATCTTTGTGAGTCTAAAATTTTATACCTAATTTAACTTTTATCATAACTATATCTTTAACTCCATCAAAGACCTCAGAAGGCTGTAATGTTAACAAATGACAGGCACAGCTTACTGCCTGGACAATCACCCAGAGCTCTTCTGCAACATTGGGATATATAGCTTTGGCCTATAGGCCTAGTGTATCTAACTGACATTTCTTGGAAGCAGGAAATTTTGAAGGACGGTTCTGCTTTGTCGTGGCAACATGTAGCAGTAACTTTCTTGTGCATCGTGCTGGTCCAGTTTTGACAATACACTGTCATCAGTTGAAGCAAGGGCAGTCTTTTGCCCAACTGGCTAGATTGTACCATAAAGAAAGCAAAATCCTTAAGGAGGTTCTTCGATGCCCATTATCTTTTTTTGAAGTAAATTGGTGCTATCAGGAGCAGACATGTCTTACTGTCATAAAAAGCTGTAGGTTATTAAACACCTTTCAATGCCATATTCTGTAGGTCTTTGAAGTGTTTGAAGACCATCTATCTAAATATATCTGCTTAACCTTGAAAACATACCTAAGATGACTACAAGTTTGGTTATAAATGACTATTAACCTGTAGTTCTTAATTATACATTACATTAAGTGAGCTGCATAAGCACAATATCCCAAACAAGAGTAGAAACATGCATATAGTATAGTAAAAATAACTTAGAATTTATATCAATGAACCAGAATCCATACTAATGTGAAATATTTTGAGATTAATAGATGTTAACAACTTGTAACCAACCCCTTTAAATAATACAAACATGAATAATCAGTCTTTTGGGAATGTGTGTGTTCATTTCTCTAACTGCTTCCTGTTATTTGAAGGTGCTGGTATCTTTGGGGGAATCTTGAGAAAATTTAGGATGGTGGTTTAGTCTACACTGGAGTAGTCTGTGAGGTTGAACCATCTCTGCCAGCATCCTTGAAACTATTCTGGATGCAGGATTAAGAAAGCTGTAACAGAAGCCATTTGAGATGCTGGATCACCTGGACCATTTGTTTTCATTAGTGTTTGGTTCCCTTGCTCTGAAAATACATAAACTTTTAAAAGTAACATAAATATATATATGCACTAATAAAATATAGACTGTTGTACACAAGTTAGCCAAAGATAATTTTTTGTTTTACTGTTTGAGCAGGTAAAATATACATCATGTATTTTTAGTTTTTGTAGGTTTATTTCTTTATGTCTGTAGCCAGGATTTTCAAGGGGGTTTAGTTCACAGCAGATTCATATCAACCTGGAATGAACCTTCTGTCTCTGATAAAAGCATACCCTCTTCCCCAACATAATACATTTTTTGACTTACAATTTGAATAAGACATTTTTTAAATATTTAGGTTGGTTTAATTCAGCAACCTCCATAATCCAATATATTTTAGCAGCTGTTGCTCATTCATCAGTAATCAAAACATTTAAGACAACACAATGACAGGATCCAGGCTCCCTGTGTCTTTTCTATCTCTGTGTGATTTATTTTTTTATTTTACTTTTCTCTTTATAAAGATTTTGTTATTTTTAAACTATTTTTTCTATGACTATTACTTTTCTCTTTTCTCTTCCAAGCCTTTGTATATTTTTAAACACACTGACTTGTTTAGAGGTCTTTCTGTCTGGATCTGTCTTTACTGAGCTTCTGTATTGTTCTCAGATCACATGAGATGAGTCTTAAACTACTGTGTCTGCTCCAGGTGACCTTTTAATTTACAATAGAAGGAGCAGAAGACATTAGCTTATCCTGACCAATTGTTAGGTTGGTGTCAGGTTGTTTTACTATTAAAAAGCCAGGTGACCACCTTCTGTGTGACAGGTGCAAATTGCAACTTGTAGGTAGCTCAGAATTCTCTGACCGCCAGACAATGTAGGAGTGAATATGGGCCTGCATATTTCGGCCCCTACATCTTTCATCTTAAATTAATGCATTTATGTTCCTCTGTGTATTGCCACAAGGCTGTGGCCTACGGGTAAGGTTCCAGCGTGTCCTCCTTTGGCAGCTACATTGTGTCTCCTTGACTCTGCCTACTTTCTCTATATATCTTTGTTCAGATTTCCTGCCTGGTTTTACTCTGCTAAGCCATTGGCCAAAACAGCTTTATTCATTAACCAGTAAAAGCAACACATATACAGAAGGACATCCTACATCAGTCTAGCAATGTTTCCCTCCCTCTCTCCCTCCTCCCTGCCTGCCTGCCTCCCTCCCTCCTCCCTTCCTGCCTCCTTCCCTCCCCCCTTTTCATTCACCAGTGACTGTCATAGGCGTTTAGGTGGTTCTCTATTTTGAGTGTTGTAACCAGTGCTTTTGCAAACATGGGAGTATGATCCTTTGTCAACATTCTGGCTGTACCTTTGAATATATACCCCAGCAGCGGAACTAATGGGTCCTTCGTGTCATATCTCTTTTGAATCTTATGAGGAACTTCTACTCTGTTGTCCATAATGACTCTTTCAGCCCTTTTACATTCTCCCCTAAAGTAATGCAAATGTTCCACTGTTCCACCTCCTCACCAACATTTCCTATCTTTTGTCGTTTAAAGAGTTAGTCTAACTAGAGTGGGTGATGTCTGTGTACTTTCCTGTGTGTTGCTGGAGCCATGCTAGACTAGACAGGTACTCTACCACAGTGCTGTGTCTCAGCCTCTCCTTGTGGTTTTGAGTTAAATTTCCCTGACGGGTGATGATGTTGACTTTTCTTTCCATACACCTTCAAATATCTGCTTTTGTGAACTATCTGTTCAGATCTTTTACCCATTTTTAAATTGAGTAATTGTTAGTTTTACAGTATACTAGTTTGGATATTGTATAAATGTTAAGTGCTGACTCTGTTTAGTGTCACTGTATGTATTATTTTCCAGTTAATGGATTGTCTCTGTACTCTAAAGACTATTTCCTTTGCTGTATAAAGCTTTTTAGTTCTAGATAATCCCATTTGTCTAGTTTTGCTCTTGTTGCCTATACTTTTGAAGTCTTATTTAACAAAACTCTTGTTCAGGCCAATAGCGTGAAGTGTTTGACAGTTTTATACTTTACTCTCTTAGGCTGGAACTCTTGATTCTTAGTGACCTTACTGATATCAGATGCTTTACCAAAATTCTTTTAAATTCCAAAACAACAGTACTGATATTAATGTTTAAAACATTTTATATTCATGTTAAATATTTGCATTATTTCAAAGTCAAGTGTAAAATCAAAGTGGAAAAATTAAAATCTAAATTTCTTCCAAGGGTCTCTCATTTTCTCCCACTGGTGATCTCTTTCCTTTTTTCTCCTTTGGGGGTTAAAGACGGACAGATGTATAAGCAGGGGCATATGTATGTGTGTTTATACACACAGATACATTTATATTTCTCCCCCACACCCTTTCTGCTTTCACATCTGCCTGTTTTTTCACTTTACATGCATCCTGAGTATTTCACTTTAGAAATATACAATTGTTTTTCATTCCTTTATGGAACAGCCTGATACTTCATATTATGATCACCCATCCTTTATTAAATCAGGTGAGTCTCTGGGAGATGCTTGGGAAAATCATAACTTTAAAAAAGATATTTTCAATTCTCTAGACCAACTTCATTGCTCAGAGGAACTGTTTGATACAGTTTTAAAAGCGCCATTATATTTATATATCACTGCAAAAGTTCATTTTCCATATATTATGTGTAGTGTAGTGGAGAGGTATGTGTTTTTAAAAGGAAAATCATTTTTCATATGACTAAACCACATTTTCTGTTCTTTACCTTATTACAAATGGCTCTGTCTTTAAAACTTGTATTTGTTGTGGTGCCGTTCTTATTCCAGTGTAATCGCATTTATTCCTTGCTCAGTAGGGCTCCAAAACATACCTTCTAATTGTAGTTTGCCACTGAAGAAGAGCTTGTAGCTAATGTACTTTCTGGTTCTGCTTTGAAGTGAGCAACACCTAAACTAGGCAGGTTATTGGCTTTATTAAATATGTATACATTGTGTTAATAATTCAGATGTAAAGAGCTTTGCTAATGAATTGTGATTTCCTATTTATAAATCCTCCATGGATTTTACCCAAGTATTATGTGATCTAAAATTTATACATATAGGCTTTTATCCACCATCTCTTTTGAGAACCCGTGCTCCAACCTTAAACTCTAATAATCCTTTAGTATTCTCTAAATCCTTGTCCTGGAGAGAATACAAGGCAGCCTTAACTTAGCAAATATTGTAAGTACTGCTGCTTCTTCCTGAGCACTTCAAAGGCCTTGGGGTATATAATTCAATTTACTTCCTGCTTATCACCCTCCTCCTAGCTTATATGCTTTGAAGGCATAATTGTTATTGCTAATTTTTAATTCAATATCCATCTGCCATACTTACTATACAATGTGTTTGCATTGTCTCACTTGATTCATATAACAACTTTATAGTAATAGAAATTATCCTTACTATAACAGATACAAAGTGAGGGAATCACAGTTTATGAGCTTTTAAGGTTCATGCACACCATAAGCAGTAGATTCAAAATTTAAGGCCAGCCAGTGATAACCAGTATAAAGTCATGACTGAGTATTTTCTTTTCTATTTCATTAATAAAGTTGTCACTAAATAATTGTAATGTTTCTGATCGTTAGACTAATATGCTCACCTTGACTGAGTGGTAACTAACTTCCTTTCATGCATTCTTTTAGCTGATATAGCCCAGAGGTACAGGATAAACAAATACCCAACGCTCAAATTATTTCGCAATGGAATGATGATGAAGAGAGAATACAGGGGCCAGCGATCAGTGAAAGCGCTCGCAGACTACATCAGGCAACAGAAAAGTAACCCAATTCACGAGATTCAAAGTATAGATGAAGTCACCACTCTTGATGTAAGTTAACTGACGGTGGATGAGCGTACATTGCCCGTGTAATAACGCAAACAGACCATAATATGAATGCAGACTCTGTATGTTTTCTTACAGTTTACTGCAGTAGATTTGACAGTTTGCATACTGGAAAGAGTTTGTCTGGGACTAATTCTCAAGGGAAATGCTAATGGTTGCTGAACTTCCAGATAAATGTGTAACATACCGTAAAGCTTCACTAATTGAATTAATGTAGTACAAAGAGACGCCTGAATTATGAACAGTTTAAGTCAAGCATACACACCACAGTTTGCCTCTTTCCCGTGGTTGACACCTGCAAAGCATCTACTTTAATCACTGTTCAGCTTTGTTATGACTTAGCGTCCTTTAAAATAGTCCCTTTTGATAAACTTAGCGAACGTCTGTCTTTCTAAATTAAATACACCATGCACATACATGCACACACACAAACACCAAAAGCAAAATACTATAGTGTTTAGTTTTTATTCCAGTCACTATCAGGTGACATGTTAATAAATTAGCTAGCTGCCATTTTGTGGTTGTTGTCAGAGGAATATGATTCCTGGGCCAGCGATGAAGTACATTATTACTCAAATCACAGCAGGCCTTGTGAGCTGTGAGCCTGTCTTGTTATTGCGTCTCCAGCCCCTGCGTCCTGTGAGAACATGCAAAGGCTATGATGGGTACTTATACAGGCAGTGTGTTGCAGTCCAGGAAGGGATGACTATGCTTGGGGAGGTTGCCATTTTAGATCAAACAGCAAATTCTTCTTTTTTGTCTTGAACAAAACAATCTGCTATACCTTAATGTACCACAATTAATAAAAACCCAGAGACAGAAATTGGGGTTCAGCCTGAAGGTCAGAAAAGCAAAACATCCAGCCACTGGCTCTTACCTCTACCTCAGTCTGAAATGGCGATCCTGCCTCCAGAATCTCAGAATGAGACTGAGTGGGAGCTGTCTCCTCCCTTCTTATATTCCTCTCTAGGGCTGGGATTAAAGGCATGCACCACTACCGCCCGGCTTCTATGGTGAACTAGTGTGGCTACTGGGATTAAAGGTGTGTGTCACTACTGCCTAGTCTGTAAGGCTGATCAGTGCGGCTGTTTTACTCTCTGAACTTAAGGCACGCTTTATTTATTAAAATACAAATGAAATATCACTACACTTTAATGTTTTGGCTGCAAGCACACAGCCCTGAGAACTGGCCAGTATAGAGAGTGGACAGAGTCTTATACAGTTAGCATATACAGTACCATGTGGAGGCATATTAGGGACCCGTGGAGGAGTCTGAATTGATACAGTTTTAATAAATTTATAGTTACGTTTTATTGTAGTAAATACTGTTTTCAAGCCAACATAATTGTTGATAGTTTTGGAATAGGCATTAAATGTCCCCACTGCATTCATAGTTATTCTTCAGTTGCAGATAACTGAATTACAATCAGAACTGAGTTCCAGAATAAAGTGTAAATGAAGTAGAACCGTGTGTGTCAGAAAATAATTAGATACTTTATTTTACAGCGCAGTAAGAGAAATATCATTGGATACTTTGAGCAGAAGGATTCAGATAATTACAGAGTTTTTGAAAGAGTAGCAAGTATTTTGCATGATGACTGTGCCTTCCTTTCTGCTTTTGGGTAAGTATATTAACCAGCAGCCTGCTAGGAGGTGAGCTTGGCTATCACATTCAGTTCTTGTTGTATTTGGTTATGTTCTAAAGATGACCTCAATCCTTTTAAAGTGACTGACCAGTGATACAGATGCCAATCCTCTAAGGGCCTTAAAAGGTTTTTTTTGTGTATTGTGTTTTGTCCTATGTTTCAGATGTAGGTAAAAACATAAGAGTGGTCTAGTTCACAACGAGCTCTTTCATGGCCTGATTTCAATTCACTGACCCTTAAGCCAGATAAACTGCTAACCCATGACTGCTCACCTGACCAAGCATGTTCTCTTTCTAGTTAAGAAGCGTAGGTTTTGTTATCTTCCTTTATCTCCATATCTTTACCACCGTCCTTTATTTCTTATCTGAAAATAGCACCCCTACCTCCTACACACTTCCCTCTGCAGGGGAACAGAAACCATGGCCTGTGCATGCTAAGCATGTGTGTTCTATCTGTCGCCCCAGCCCTGCAGTCCACCTTTCTAAGACTGCTCTCTTCACTCTTGTAAACTGGCCTTGTAGCTTCTCCCTGGGACTTTGGTCCCTCAGTTCTCTTTGCTTTTTCATGGTTTCACTCTGATCCCTTATAGAAACTGACTTCTTTTTCCAAACTCATGTTCCTCTTTTCTGACTCACCGCTGTCATCTCTTTGCTGTAATGCCATCTCTCTCTCATTTCTGCTTTTGTAAAGTTAGTTTATGCTTTGTTACCTTGACTTTCTCAAGGTCTTCCTAATAGAAACCCTTAGCTTCTTGGAAGCTGGCTTACATCTCCATTCTTCTAATGAAGCTCGTCCCTGATCTGTTACAAAATGACTCCTGATTGGCTAACCCAGTGGATTTTCTTCAGTTTAATCCCCTCAAATTCTCTGAAGACTGAGACATCACCCTCCACCTCTTTTTCTTGTCAACACTTAACGTCAAATCCCCCTGGTTTGCCCCCACAGTTCCTTTTTCTCCTTTTTGTTCTTTTTCAGTCTCTGAACATAATTATTGGAAGTTCTGTCCTTGACCCTCTCTTCTTGGTTATCTCAGCCACCTTTGGCTTTTGTACAGTCTGACTTCTTTTATTTGGGGCTCTTAGCAGTTGTGTTAGTCTTGTTGCAGTAGCTGCTGTGGTGCCTTCTCCAGTTGATGACTTCTGCTCTGGTCCTTGCTTTCATGCTTTTGTGGGTTTTATTGGTGTTTCGCTGTGAACGTTTTATCAGTGTTTCTGAAGAACACTGTACAGCACGGGCAAGGGACACCTCCAGCCTGGGCTTTCACATCACTGCTGTCTGGTCAAGTAGCCCACCTCCAGACACTGAGCTTAGCTTAGCTTCTGCCTCCAAGCCTTTGCACTCGCTGCTCTTGTATCTAAAGTAGTTATAGAATTTTAATTTCCAGAATGATTGCATTAATTTGCATCCCCACCAACAGTGAATGAGGGTTCCTCTTTTTCCAAATCCATACCAACATTTGTTGTCAGTTGTTTTGTTTATCTTAGCTGTTCTGAGTAGGATGCGATGCAGTCTTAGAGCTGTTTTAATTTGCAATGCCCTCATTGCTAAGGATGATGAACACTTTTCGAGATATTTCTCAGCTGTTTTTATTCCTTCTGTTGAAAACTCTCTCTAGAAACCTAATCCATATTTTAAATTGAGTCATTTGTTTCCTTGACTTTTTGTTTTTTGAGTTTTTTTATATGCTGGTTATTAATTTTCTTTGAGATGTGTAACAGGCAAAGATTCTCATTCTGAAGCTTTCTTTTTCACTTAATTGTTTCCTTAGGTATACAGAAGGTTTTTCATTTTACAAGGTTCCAGTTATCAATTGTTACTCTTTATTATTATTATTATTAAAAATTTCCACCTCCTCCCATCCTCCCATTTCCCTCCCCCTCCCTCCCTCTCCAGTCTTAAGAGAAGTCAGGGTGCCCTGCCCTGTGGGAAGTCCAAGGCCCTCCCAGCTCCATCCAAGTCTAGGAAGGTGAGCATCCAAACAGACTAGGCTCCCAAAAAGCCAGTACATGCAGTAGAATCAAAACCCAGTGTCATTATCATGGGCTTCTCAGTCCGCCCTCATTGTCAGCCACATTCAGAGAGTCTGGTTTGATCACATGCTCGTTCAGTCCCAGTCCAGCTGGCCTTGGTGAGCTCCCATTAGATCCGTCCCACCATCTCTGTGGGTGGGCGCACCCCTAGAAGTCCTGACTTCCTTGCTCATGTTCTCCCTCCTTCTGCTCTTCATCTGGGCCTTTGGAGCTCAGTCCAGTGCGCCAATGTGGGTCTCTGTCTCTATCTCCATTCATCACCAGATGAAGGTTCTATGGTGACATGCAAGATATTCATCAGTGTGGCTATGGGATAAGGCCAGTTCAGGCGCCCTCTCCTCTGCTGCCCAAGGACCTAGCTGGGGAAATCCCCTTGAACACCTGGGAACCCTTCTAGAGCCAAGTCTCTTGCTAACCCTAAAATGGCTCCCTTAGTTAAGATATCTTCTTCCCTGTTCCCATATCCACCCTTCCTCCATCTCAACCATCCCATTCCCCCAAGCTCTCCCCAATCCTCCCCTTCCTCCTTCTCTCTCCCCATCTCCCCTTACTCCCAACCCACCCCTACCCTTACCCCTGTGCTCCCAACTTTTGCTCAGCGATCTTGTCTATTTTCAATATCCAGGAGGATAAATATATGTTTTTCTTTGGGTTCACCTTATTATTTAGCTTCTCTAGGATCTTGAACTATAGGCTCAATGTCCTTTTTTTATGGCTAGAATCCACTAATGAGTGAGTACATACCATATTCATCTTTTGGGGTCTTGGTTATCTCACCGAGGAAAGTGTTTTCTATGTCCATTGATTTGCATGCAAAATTCAAGATGTCACTGTTTTATACCGCTAAGTAGAACTCTAATGTGTATATGTGCCACACCTCCTTTATCCATTCTTCCAGCCTCCTTTTCTTATAAGTTTCCCTTCAACTCCTTTTTTTTTTCTCCAGTTTTTTCAAGGCAGGGTTTTTCTGTGTAACATTTTGGAGCCTGTTCTGGAACTCACTTTGTAGACCAGGCTGGCCCTGAACTCACAGAGATTCCCCTACCTCTGCTTCTGCTTTCCTTGTGCTGGGATTAAAGACGTGTGCCACCACCACCCGGCTTAATTTACTTTTCCATGTCCAATTGCTCCAACTACTCTTTACAGCACTATAATGCAAAGGAATAGTTGGGATAGTGGACAGCTCTGTCTTACTCCGAATTTTGGAGTAAAACCTAGTTTTTCTTCATTTAGGATAATATTGGCTGTAGGTTTGTCATACATAGCTTTTATTATGTCAAGGTATGTTCCCTACAGTCCTGTTTTTTCTAGGATTTTTATAAGGAACATGTATTCTGTTAAAGATTTTTTTCTGTATCTATTAAGTGCTCATGTGATATTGTCTTTAAGTCCATTTAT
Source organism: Alexandromys fortis (assembly GCF_014885135.2). NCBI lineage: Eukaryota > Metazoa > Chordata > Mammalia > Rodentia > Cricetidae > Alexandromys > Alexandromys fortis. The sequence goes on from NW_026067972.1 coordinate 1,844,209, forward strand.
ATGATTTATTATACCTATTATTACAGATATTGAACCAACTCTGCATTTCCATGATAAAGACATTTTAATCATGGTGAATAAGCTACTTGATATGCATTTGTATTCAGTTTGGTAGTATGTATTGAGGATTTTGCATCTCTGTTCATCACGGATAACAGTCTGTAGTTTTGCTTTGTTTCTTGTATCTTTACCTAGTTTGGCTATTTGATTAATACTGGTTTCTAAAAACAGGTTTTGGAGTTCTCCTGTTTCTATTTTTTTTTTTTTTTTTTTTGCAGAGTTTTGGGAAGGGTTGGATATAGTTCTTCTTTAAAAGCCTGATAGATGTCTGTTGTGAATCCATCAGGACCTGGACTTTATAGTTGAAACTTTTTTTTTAATTATAGTTTCAATTAACACGTTTGTCGTGGGTCTGTTTAGGTTCTTCATCTCTTCTTGATTTAGCTTTAGTATTTTGGGTAAATCAAGAAATTCACCTATTTCTTTCATATTTTCCAACTTAATGGAGTGAAGTTTTTTTAAATACTATAGTATTTTGTATTTCTTTGATGTGTATTATACTGTTCCCTGCTTGTTTTTTATTTTGTTAATTTGGGTAATTGATTTCTTTCTTTTTGTTAAGTGGGCCAAGAATCTGTAGATCTTGTTTATCACCTCAGAGAACCAGCTATCAGAGTAATTGATTCTTTGTATTTTTATTTGTTTCTATTTCTTTGAATTTTTTATTATTTCTTTTACTGTCATCTGGGTTGAAGTTTGGTTTGTTCTTGTTTTTCCAAATTTTTGAATTGCATCATTAAGTCATTTATCTGTACTCTCTGATTTTTTTTTTAACGTAAGTGCTTAGGGCTGTAATTGTCCCTCTTAGAACTGTTCATAACATGCCCCCGAAACTTTATTGTATTGTGCTTTCATTTTCAGTTAGTTGCAGGGATATTTTGATTTCACTTGATTTCTTCTTTAACTCACTTATCATTTAACTTCAATTTGTTTTTTGTTTGTTTATTTTGGTTTTTTGAGACAGGGTTTCTCTGTAGCTCTGGTTCCTGTCCTGGAACTAGCTCTTATAGACCAGGCTTGCCTCAAACTCACAGAGATCTGCCTGCCTCCAGTGCTGGGATTAAAGGCGTGCGCCACCACCGCCCAGCTTAACTTCAGTTTCTTTTTACAGTGTCATACTTGACTAGTGTATTTACATTTCTACCCCTCCTTCTTCCCCTTCTAACTCAAGCTCTTGTCCCTCTACTCCCTCTCAAATTTATGACTTCTTTTTCTTTAATTATTATTTTATATATACATAAATGCATATCCATATATACATACATAGTCTAGGAAAATAGAAGTAGTAGGCTCTGCTCTAGGTTCCCTGACCTCACCTTTGGACTGCTGGTTAGATTTTCAGTACAAGGCATAGATACCCTCATTCTGAGCAGGCCTTAACTCCAATTGCACACCTTTGGGTTGTCCAGCATTACACCCATGGGGATGTCTTGCCATTCTCATCATTGCCTGGTTTAGGCTTTCCAGCTGGTTAGGACTGCTGTGTTCTCCTGGGGCTGCTGCATAGCACCTCCGGATCGTATGAGAGCTAGTCCTCAGGGAGGAGGCTTTCGGGTCAGGTCCAGATAGTTTCCTCCAGAGTCCTGTGTCTAGAGTTTTAGTGTTTTTAGCAACAGGGTCCCCCTTCAAGTTCTAAGGTGCATCCAAGGTTAGTGTCAGTAGCCTGTATTATTTAGGGAGTCTCTTCAACTCCTCCTACCAATAACTAAAAGTAAGGTTCTCCAGGCCTGACATTGGAGTTTCTGCTAGACATTTATGGCTCTTGGAAGCATCACACCAAATGGTGCAATTTCATTTGAATACACATACGTATAAACATGCACACATATTTATGTATATATAAAAGTGTATGTATTGTTTTCCTATGGTCTTTCAGACATCTTTAGTGTGACTTATCCCTCTTCTTTTTCTCCTTCTTTCTCAGTATTGCCCTCTCTCCCCTTCTTTCCTCTTCATAACTCCCGGGTCTCGGTCCCCAGAGCTCCTTCATTACATTGGTGCTATCATCATCAGTCTAGGTTAGCACCTTTCCTTCTTTTTCTGGACTGTGTGGTCAGAAACTGAAGATGTACTGATGTATGTTTAATCCAGAAATTATGTAGGGGAAGAAAAGGGTACTTTTATTTTTTCTCAGAGGCTTTTCTGTAGAATTCTCTTACCAAATATTTATTGTCCTGGGTAAATAATTGTTATACAAGACCTAATGTTTTTATGCTAAATACTCTAGTAGGCCCAGGAAATTACAATGTCTAAGTACACAAACATGCTACTTTCTAAAACTGTGTTTTTATGATACTGGTTAGTTGATTCATTATTTTTTAGAATTGCTAAATATAAAAAGTAAGAATTAGAAAGTTAATGTATTTTTATTAATCTCTCTGAACAAATTAATGTCTTTATCTATAGGTGGAAATCAGTTTAGAGTTAAAATGGCTATCATGCTGATCCTGTCAATCCAGACTTGTAAAATCCTGATGCCAAAGCAGCTGACTGTAATATTGTTTTAAGAAGTCAGCCTCAAAGCCAGGTGCTGGTGGCACACGCCTTTAATCCCAGCACTCAGGAGGCAGAGGCAGGAGGATCTCTGTGAGTTTGAGGCCAGCCTGATCTACAAGAGCTAGTTCCAGGACAGGCTCTAAAACTATAGCAAAACCTAGTCTCGAAAAACAAAACAAAACAAAACAAAACAAAAAAAATGTCTGCCTCATATTAGTTTGCCTTTAATGTATGTTTGTCTTGGTGTTACATAGTCTAGTGAGTGGGATAGGTAATGAGCAAGTCTTTATCTTATGGTTTTATAATTCATACATTGCAGTGATTAGTGAATTCTGTTTTATTAAAGTACATTGTTTCAAGTGTCATCTTTAAAACATTATTATTTTTTCCTCCTATCAGAGATGTTTCAAAACCAGAAAGGTACACTGGAGACAATTTAATCTACAAACCACCAGGGGTAAGTTGCTGTTTCATGTGTGCTTAAGACACCATAGTTAATGCATGTATAGTATAAGCAATAGCTTTGTTTTAAGTGCTAGTAGAATCATAGATTGATTTTTAACTTTTTAAGTTCTAGGCATTGAGCCCAAAGCTTGTGTGTTATGTGCTACAGCCTGGCCCTTTTTATTTTTAGACAGTTTCCCACTAAGGTGCCTGGGCTTGACTTGAACTTGAGACCCTTCTGCCTCAACTTCCAGAGTAGTAGGAATTAAAAGCACACTGCCATGTCTAAGTGATGTAATTTTGAAGTGTTATGGTCTAGTAACCCTTGTTTCAGAGTGAAAGTTGAGCCACAGAAGCCTGGAGTCACAGACCTGCAGTGACATTGGAATCCCCTGGCTCCAGTTCTTTTCTCCCTCTCTCTCTCTTGTATTCTTTCTGGGAGCCAGATATTAAAGATGCTGAGCAACCCATCTTTGTCACTCATTTGCATTGCACCTGCCAAACTCCAGACCTGCTGGGAAATAGATTAGCTTTTTAATAATAAAAGCATTTAGGTTGTTTTAAACTTTGCCGAGTTGTTTTCCCTTTTTTCTTTTTTTTTTAAAAAAAAAAACAAAAAGTGTGTGTGTGCATGTATATTATTCTTTAGGAGAATTTCATACAATATCTCATATTCATTCCCCTCTACCAACTTTTTCCAGATCTACACCTCCTTCCTTACCCATCCAGCTATCCATCTTTGTGTCCTTTTTTTTTTTTAAATCCATCAAGACCTACTTGTAGAACTTAAATATTCTTTGTGTGTGACCTTCTAGAGAGTGATTGACTTCCAGGGACTGCACTCTTGGAGAGAGCTAGCTGTGCCTCTCCCTGTAGCTGTTAGTTGCCAATAACTCAACTGATAGGGATAGGATTGTATGTCCAGCTCCCTTCTCCGTGCAGGATTTGGTCTGGTTTGGGCTTACGTGCATGCTGTCTCATGCTGGGAGTTCATGAGTGCAGCTGTCCTGCTGGGTTCAGAAGACACTTTTTCTTGTAGTCCTTAGCCCCTCTGCTTCACTTACACTCTGCCTGCCCCCTCTTCTGCAGTGATCCCTGAGCCTTGGGAGGAAGGGTATAGTGTATATGTTCTATTTAGGCTGAGCATTCCGTAGTCTCTTATTTTCTGCACTTTGACCTGTTGTGGATCTCTGTGTTAATCACCACCTATTGCAAACAGAACTTTCTCTGCCAAGAGTTGAGAAATGAATTAATCTGTAGGTGTAAAATGATGAGTTGTTAAGCGTCAGCTTAATACTATGTCTATTTAACAGAATAGCAGTTAAATTATTCTGACTTTCTTTTTTTTAACTTATTTATTTATTTATTTATTTATTAAAGATTTCTGTCACTTCCCCACCACCGCCTCCCATTTCCCTCCCCCTCCCCCAATCAAGTCCCCTCCCTCGTCAGCCCAAAGAGCAATCAGGGTTCCCTGCCCTGTGGGAAGTCTGACTTTCTTTTTTAATGTGTTTAAACATTGAAATAGTTGATTGTGCCTGAATAATGGTAGAAATAACTAAGAAGCAAAATTTCCAGTACTATTATTTCAAGTTGATGTGAAGGCCTGTTACCATGAATGTTTCACATCCCAAACATAGACACGTGAATATTTTTTTCAGGTTATAGTTTTGTGTGTGTGTGTGTGTGTGTGTGTGTGTGTGTGTGTGTGTGTGTGTCTGTGTGTTTTGAGATAGGGTCTCTCTGTTACATAGCTCTGGCTATCCTAGAACTCACTATATACATACACCAGGCTGGCCTCAAACTGACAGAGGTCCGCCTGCTTCAGCCTCCAAGTTCTGAGATTAAAAAAAAGCATGTGTCATCACACCTGGCCAAGGTCACAGTTTTTATTTTAATGTGTTTATAATGTTTTGACACTAGAATTAACTTTTATGTAGAGAAATAATTTATCATTACTTTTGTAGCTCGTTTTCAATTCTTAATTCAGATAGTGTTTTAATCCATTTTCTATTGTTAAAACACGGTGTCTGAGGTGGGTGCTTGAGAAGAAAAGAGGCTGATTTTGCTCATACTTGTGAAGGTCAGAGTTCAAGACTTGGTGGTTCCTCTGTTTGGTATCCTTAAGGTCCCTTTAACTGTCAAAGCATGTTGAAGGTGTAGAAAGGAGAAAATCTGCAAAGTGGGCTGTGTGGTGAGATAGGAAACCAAGATCAGCCAAGACCAAATTTGCTCTTTTTATGACAAGTTAATCCCGCAAACCTACATTAATCCCCGTGGAGGAGATACCTTGATGACCTAATTGCTCACCACCTCCACCACTTTGTTAAAAGTTCTACTGCTTCTTGAATTACCCACATGGACCAAGTTTCCATCGTGTGAACTCTTAGAGGACACACAAAAGCTGTATGCACAGCTGGACGGATGGGCTCCTGCCTGTGCTTTCTTAGGTTTGTTTCTCTACTAGTAGTTACTCGATATCACCATCTTTAGCTAATCAGAGCTCAGTAGTGTCCTTAGTGTAATGTGGGCATTAGGTGAACTTGGCCTCTGGCCTACACTGTGCCTTCTTCTGGCTGTATTGTGCTGGGAGTGTTTCTTAGCTTCTGAGTGCTTTGAATTTTGTCATTAATAAAAGTAAGTGGTGGAGGTGATAGAACATGTCATGTGAGAAGCTTAAAGAAGTAAGTGACCTGTAACAGTGCTGGACACAATAAGCTTACTGAACTAAACGTTAGTTTTTTGTTTTTGTTTTTTAATTATTTATAACCTTATTTTATGTGCATTGGTGTGAGGGTGTCAGATCCCCCTAGAACTGGAGTTACAGACAGTTGTGAGCTGCCATGTGGGTGCTGGGAATTGAACCCAGGTCCTCTGGAAGAACAGCCAGTGCTCTTAACCTCTGAGCATCTCTCCAGCCCCCTAAATGTTAGTTTTCAAATCATTTTATGTACTTTCTATGCTCTGATTTTGAGTGGAAACAGTCACAGGTAATTCCTACTAGAGATGTACTTGCCTTTGATTCCCCACCATTTCTTTTTCAAAGTGTGTTTGCCTGTCCAGAGTTTCTAACAACATTTTCAATTAAAGGAATAGCTTCATTAATTCATTCGAGTAATTTTCTTTATAAAACTGCCTGGCTTTGGTGAAACTGATGATAAATAATTGTCTTAAATCTTTTATATCACAAGTTAAATTACTAAGTTCCTAATTACCACAGATTTGTCCTTTTTATAGGAGAGGGAGGGTGAGAGGAGTGGGGGGAGGGGGAGAAGAGAGGGGGGAGGGGGAGGGAATTGGGAGGCTGGGAGGAGGCGGAAACTTTTTTTTCTTATTCTCAATTAAAAAAAAAAGAACAAAACTATTATTTTCTTTCTTAGATATTTATATTTGATGTTTCTGGGTTAGTCGATGGATTTTAAAATGTGTTTTTGCCTGCAAAGATTATAGTAATCTAATTTTTATTTCTGTTTTTATAACAGCGTTCTGTGCCAGACATGGTATACTTGGGATCTATGACAAATTTTGATGTAACTTTCAACTGGATTCAAGACAAATGTGTCCCTCTTGTCCGAGAAATAACATTTGAAAATGGAGAGGTATGGACTCAGTGGGGGTGATTTAGTTCCATTGTGGAAAGAACTCACTGCCTCTGTACCCATGCTGTTTAGCAGCTTCCCACAGTAAGAATCAAACATTGGGCACAGCTGTCTTCACAGCCCTTTCACCTGCTCGCACCCTCGCTATTCTAGAATCCTTGCATTTCCAGTCATAGCAGGAGTTGGTAATTAATCTTGAAAACTGACACCCACTGTTGGGTAAAGATGTCTAAATGGGTGTCCTTTAGAAGGACACATCTTAGTTACTGTGGGCAGCCCTTTACTATTGAAGGTTTTTCTAGTTCCTGTCTGTTCTAAAGGAATGCAGAAACCAATTGAATGGTGATTCTGAAATCTTTTTCATTTTGTTCCTGTTCCTAATGTTGAGAAAGAGGGCAGAGTAGACTGCAGTAGTCCACCTGGTGGATGGCCGTCTGGTTGTTTCTTGGTTCCTAGACCTGTGTGTGGTCAGTGTGCTTACCTTTCTTTATTGCCTTAGGGATTGAGCTGGGTTTGTGTTACAGAACCAAGGTGTCCCATGAGATGATGACAGAATCTGTTACACTAGGGGAAGGTACAAGCTAGGGCAGAAGGGTACAAAGAGAGATGCATGGGGAGGAGGGTCAGTAAGTGAGGGTTAACAAAAGATGTAATCCAAGAGAAAAATCAAATTACCAAAAGATGAGTATAATGGCAGGAAATGGGGGTGTGGGAAGATGGAGAGCGAGAGTTTGTAAGGTATAAGGTTATCTTTAGAGCGACAAGTGTGTTCTGGAGGGAGTGATGAGTTTTGCAGAACTTGGTGACTATAACAGCAGATTGTCCACGTAAAATAGTGGATTTTTGTGGACGAAAGTGACCTCTTAATTAAAAGAAGAGATAATATGATAAGCTTAATTGTTTATCCATATATACAAGTGAAACAGGTTTAAATGTGAGACAGGAATCAAAAGGAAACCTTTTGTGTCATGTGATGGGACTCAGGGATTTAAAAAATCATTATGAAAGATAACCGATGTGTGTACTTCATGCTGAGGTGTTTTCTAAATGTGACCCTCAACAGAACAGCTAATGACGATGGCTACATGAGGAGGACCTTTCTGGGCTTTTTCATGAAAATAGGAAGATGGCATTTGTTTAGATTAGATGACTCAAATCTACTGTCTCGTGCTTCTTCTGCTCTCAAATAACAGGAATATAAGTTTCAATAGCACTTTGTCATTTACAATTATGTGTGCGTATTGAAGGGCACATGTAGGGTAGCTGTTTGGTAATAATACTGCTAAAACCATCTGTTGGCTGAACAGGACTGTAATGTGGAACTTTATCTTCTGTCCTTAAAACACTTTTCACTTAGGTGAAAACATAGGGGAATGTTTTTATAATATACTTCAGAATAAGCATGGATTTATGATTCAAATTTATTTATTGCTGGCATACTTGTGTTTTCAGTGTGAAGACTGGCAGTTCTAATTAATGTTCATCTCACTCCTGGATTAAGAACTGATTATAGTTCTTTCTTTGCTCACCCTAACTTACCTCAAGAGGCTGCCCTGGTAGTCATCTACGCAGTACTGGCCAACACAGTGGTTCTCAGCCTTCCAGATGCTTTGGCCCTTTAATATAGTTCCTCATGCTGTGGTGACCCCAGCCATAAAATTATTTCATTGCTACTTCAAAACTATAATTTTGCTACTATTATAAATCATAATATAAATATCTGCTAGATGACCCCTGTGGTGGCTGCTATCCATAGGTTGAGAACCATTGGGCTAACAGATTGGCCAAGGACCTTCCAGGTTAATCCATGTCTGTAACAGAGCAGGGCGTGTGTGTATCCTTAGTGCTCATGCCTAAGATACAAATGGTTGATTTTGTTCTTTAAGTCTCATTGTTTTTCACACCATTAGACCCTTTTTCCTGATTACTTGCAACTGTTAGTTAGACAGATTGAGTCCACACTTGTTCTACTTCGGAAACAGCTAAACTGAATAGAGAGGCCGTTGATTTTCATCAAAAGCTTCTTTCCACAGGAATTGACAGAAGAAGGACTGCCTTTTCTCATACTCTTCCATATGAAAGAGGATACAGAAAGTTTAGAAATATTCCAGAATGAAGTAGCCCGGCAATTAATAAGTGAAAAAGGTAGACTGACTAAGGTGTTTATTTTCATCTTTTTCTCACTATCTTTCTCTTCCTGTGCCTAAACACACTTATGCAATAGGATAATACTCTTGTACCCTGTAAAGATTTGTCACTTGTATTGGTTTTATAAAACAATGATTAACCAGTCGCCAGGCAGAAAATATAGGCAGGGGAACCAGACTAGGAGAATTCTGGGAAGAGGAAAGGCTCAGTCTACAGTTGCCACCCAGACACAAAGGAAGCAAAATGAGAATACTTAACTGATAAGCGGTACCAAGCCATGTGGCTAAACATAGATAAGAATTATGGGTTAATTAAAGTTGTAAGAGGTAGTTAGTAATAAGCCTAAGCTAATAGGTCAAATAGTTTATAATTAATATAAGACTCTGTTTTCTTGGGACTGAACGGCTGTGGGACCAGGAAGGACAGAAACTTCCATCTACACACTTAGGCTAAAAGTTTAACAAGTTACTTTAACATGTAGGTTTAGATATAAGAGCAAGGAAGCAGTGAAGTTAGGATATGAGGCAGTGTTTTCTGTGTGTACTTGCTTTTGTTTTCTGTACTCTGTTTCAAGTGGCATGAAAAGTGGGTCCTAGATGAGCAGTATTGTTTGGGGAACCTTTTCCCGGTGCCTTAGTGTTTCTCTGATGCATCTCCAAAGACATTTGCAGAGACATTGCTAAGAGATAACACACTGTGATCCACATTAGTTTCTGTATGAAAGTTGAGCCGTTGTCTGCATTTCTCCATGGTATTTTAGCAGAATTTGGGAGATTAAACAGCTTCTTCTCTGTACTGAGGATAAAAGATCAAATAACGTAACTGATGGCATGGTAAAAATTTGCCTATTTTAGTCATTTACTAAATATTCTAGATTTGAATTAAATTAAGAAAAATAGTCAGTTAGGCCACAAGGAGCATGAAGATGGTCCAAGGGGAACCTGTGTGTGTTAGACTCGGGGACTTGCTGTCAGAATTTAGAGAACCTTCACAGTAGATAACTGCCAATTGAAGAAATAAAAAATTCACAATAGCATTCAAATTTGAGTTTTCTTAAAATTTTTAAGAAGATTATACTCTGCCCTGAAAACTAAAAAAATTCTGCTTCTTTTAAATAATTCTGTTTAGGTTTTAGTTTCCTGGTCTATATTAATTTCAAGAATGTTGATATTGTTATTATGCTGTTTTGAGAGTTCATACTCAGAAAATACAGTTAAAATTCTAATGTAGATCTCAAAATTCTGTTTTTTTCAAAGGTACAATAAATTTCTTACATGCAGATTGTGACAAGTTTAGACATCCTCTTCTGCATATCCAGAAAACCCCAGCAGACTGCCCTGTCATAGCTATTGACAGCTTCAGACATATGTATGTGTTTGGAGACTTTAAAGATGTATTGTAAGTATCTCCTTTTATTCTTTTTAAAACTACATCCCACAGAGTTAACTATGAAACGATTGCTTGATTATTCTACATAACTGTATGTTGTGAAAGTAATACTCAGGGGTGGATGTAAGAAGTTAGAGTGCTTCATTGTGGGTGTGGCATCAATGACTAGAGAATTACAGATGTTAGGTGACTGCGAGCTAATCTCTGAAAGAAAGACTGTATATGTATACTGGGAGAAGTTAGCTTTACTCTGAGGTCGGTCTTTGGCAGATCAAGGTCTAGGTCAGGCTGGTAGTGTTTGTTTTCTCATGATTGTGTTTTGTAAGAACATTAAGATTATGTTTATATAACTCAGAACTTTTCTACAACCAGGAATTCCCTTTTTAAATTTTTTTTATTTTTTTTTTAACATGCCAATCCCAGTTCCCGTCTCTCCTCTCCCCCACTTCCCCCTCCCCTTACCACAATCCCACCTCCCATCCGCTTTTCAGAGAGATTAGGCCTCTCCTGGGAAGTCAATACTGTCCCGGCCCCTTGTTGAGTCAGGACCTTCTTTCCCACCCCCCACCCATGAACCTAGGCCAAGCAAGCTATCTCTCCATAGAGAATGTGCTCTTCAAAGTCAGTTCATGCATTAGATTTAGATCCTGGTACCACTGCCAGTGGCGTGGCCCTTTATACTGCCCAAGCCACACCATTGTCACCTGTATTCAGGGGCACTAGTTCAGTCCTATGCAGGTTCCGCATTTGTCAGTCAGGAGTCAGTGATCTTCCACTGGTTCGGGTCAGCTGATTCTGTGGCTTCCCCATCATGGTCTTGACTCCTTTGTTCATATTATCACTAGTCCCTCTCTTCGCCTGGAGCTCGGCCCAGTGGTCAGTTGTGGATCTCTGCATCTGCTTTATCTGTTTCTGGAAAAGGGTTCTAGCGTCCCTGGGGTCGTGGACTGTAGGCCCACAACCAGGAATCTCTAATGGCATGTAACGAGAACCTTTCCAAAGAGGTACGAATAAACATGGAAGCCTTGTGACTACTGCAGAGACTGAAATCTTACTAGCTTCCAGGATGTGAAGTACAGTGATGAAAAATTTGAAGTATTAATATATGAAAATTTTAAGCAGTACAGTTTAAGTAATTCACACTTAAATATTTCTTGGACAGTTCATTTAAATTTTCTAAATTTCAAAATACTAATCTGAGAGGATAAGTTGAGGTTTCACTGCCAAATAAATAATCCCACATAATTGAGTATTTCAGTAGTCTTCTGGTTCAATAGATGGGCTATTGGCTAAGTAGAGCTAATCTGCCAGTTAGTGGCATGTGATGCCCTGGGAAAAGGAAAAAGAAAGTAAATCTGAGCCAATAGGAATTTTCAAAGAAATCTGGCAATGAGAAATGAAATTTTCTATACTGCAAGTGGTGCGTGGCTTTAATCCCAGTACTCGGGAGGCAGAGGCAGGTCTGCAGAGCTAGTTCCAGGACAGCCAGGGCTACACAGAGAAACCATGTTCTAAAAAAATAATATTGCACTTGAAACTCTTTAAAATAATTCACTTCTTTAATGTCTCCTTTAGGTGTCCAATTTCCCCTTCCTGCTAACAGTTTTTTAATTGGGAGGTAGTACATGCTGTGAGAGCTAAGTGCTGCGCTATATGATGCTAGTGTTAAAATCCAGTAAAGCATGCAGCAAGGTGAATCTGACACATTTAATGGCTTGTATAATTGTTATTGTGCTGCCTGGTAATTAGGGCTAAAATGATAAGCACTTTCCATAAATTACTGTCATTACTATTACTTAATAACTTGGCATTTCTGGAGTCATTTGGTGAAAGTGTGATTGTAGTAACAGAAGAGGAATCTACATCTGCCAGAGGTGGCATTAGGAGGTGGAGACTGCCAATAGAATACTTAGCTTCTTTTCAGAGAAACTGAGTCTCCTTGAAGTAAAATGATTTGAAGGCCACATAGATAACCAGTGGCAAAACTAGGATTTGTATCAAATCTATTAGACCCTAGAGTCCCAGCTCACAGTCCTATATACAAACAGTGACATTGCTGGTAACTGTAAAGGGCAGTGGAAATGCTACTCTTTAAAGAGCTAATACTTCCAAATGGCAAAAATTAGATCCCAGCTCTGTGAGCCTTGGGTTCCTATGTGCTGGGCAAATGCTCATCGGTAAACTGTTCCTTTAGCCCCTTTCTCCTTTTTTAATCTTGAGGGAGGGTCCTGTTGTCCAGCGTTGACTAGAATTTGTGGTTCTCCTGCCCCAAGTTATTATTAGCTGGCAGTTCAGGCATGTTGCACCATGCCCAGCCTGATAGAACTTCTTAAAAGGCACATTTTGTTTATCCTATACTGTTTTTATTTTATTCCTTCTTACTAAGTTGACTGGTATCTTAGTCAGTGTTCTATTGCTGTGACGAGATATCATGATCATGGCAACTCTTATAAGGGAAAACATTTCATTGCGGTGGCCCACTTACGGCTTAGAGATTTAGTCCATTGTCAGCTTGGTGGTGTGCAGAGAGAAGGAACTGAGAGCTCCATATTCTGATTCATGGGTAGCAGAAGCAACTGTGACACCGGGTGTAGCTTGAGCATAGGAGACCTCAAAGCCAACCCCCACAACAAGGCCACTTCTCCTAACAGTGCCAGTTCTATGGGGACCATTTTCTTTCAGACCACCACAGCTGGGCCATCTGAACATCTTCCTACCAAGAAAGAATTTCCTTTCATGGAAAATTAACTTAGAATTCATTATAGCTCTAAGTAGAAAACAATAAACAAAAAAATTCTTAATAGTTGGGAAGGTAAAGTTCTGAAGAGCATCAAAAACACTTAGAAAAATGGTAAATTAGTTTTCATCAAGTTAAAAACCTTTGTGCTATGAATGATAATGTTTAAACATAAGCAAGATGCAGAGATGTCAAGTTAGCACACAAGCAAGGTGCCCAGGGTCATTACCTAGTCAAGAAATGCAAGTTAGCATCGCAGTAAGATGCTGATTTGTGTTCTTCAGCTGCAACAGCACCCTGCCCTCACAAGCATGTAGATCAGCTGCAGTCTTGGTGCACACTGATGCAGTTTGACAATTTCTTTGTAACTTAAGCATATATGTAGCATCTGACACAGTGTCTGTTCTAGAAAATAAAGTTCACACAGAAATCTGTGCACATATGTTTGTCATAGTATTGTTTCTGATCACCAAAATCCTGACAGAATCCAAATAACCTGAACAAGATAAAGGAATAGACTTTTGTATTCCTCAGTAGAATAGTATTTGGCAATAATAGACTACATGTAAGGTGAATGGATGCCAATTGTATATTAAGATGAAAAAGCCATTCTCGTGAGTACATGTTATTAGTGTATGTGTGGATAGGATCAGCAAACGTGAGCGGTTGCCAGGATTAGAAGGAAAGGAAGGTCCAACTGCAGAGAGGTGCTGGAGATCTTAGCTGGTTTGCCGAGGTGGTAAGAAGAAGTTGCGCATTTGCTAAAAATTAGAAAATTAAGCTGGGTGTGGTGGCGCATGCCTTTAATCTCAGCTTTCAGGAAAAAGAGGCAAATAGATCTCGGAGTTCTAGGCCAGGCTGGTCTACAGAGCTAGTTCCAGGACAGCTAGGGCTACATAGAGAAACCCTATCTATTAAAAGTGCCATGGCTCAGCAGTAATTCAGCATTTTCTGGTAGGTAGAGGCAAGCAGATCTGTGGGTTTAAGACCAGCCCAGCTACATGCTGAGACTGTCTCAAAAACAACAAAACAAATTACAGAACTTGTTTTTTTTTAAAAAAAAAAAAAAAGAATTATCTACTATGCATCAGTCTTTGAAAATAATAAAGCTAGTTTCTACCTTGTACACTTGTCAGAGGGCAGTCACCGTATACTGTTTTTGTGTGTGTGTTTCACTGGTCTAAAAGTAAGTCATTGTAAACCAGACGTTTAGAGGGCAGGAGAGGCTTAGCGCTCCACACTTAGTGTCCAATTAAGACTGAAACGAAAATAGGATTTATTTCTTGTGCCAGTTTTCTTGCATGTTGCCACACTGACTACTCTAACAATTTATTGCTCATTCACTGGTTGTCCCTTCCTAATACTGACGGGTCCTTTCGGAGTACGTGCTAGCTAAGAGTTCTTCCCTCATCCATCTCCTCCCTGGCCTCTGCCTTATGCTTACAGTTCGTTCTTTCCTCTTGTCTCATGGCATGAGGATAATTCTGAAGGTCAGGGAGAAACCGGTCTTGAGTATTTGTCACATTTGGGATTTACTCCTTCATAAATTAGTCCTTGACTAGAAGTAGTTCCAATGGTCTTAGGAGCTTATAAGGAAGCCAGCAGCATTATCTCAGGTGTGGTAGAACATTCAGAGTCTGTGGCTTGAATTTTAGACTTCATCACTTAGCGGTGGGGTCACAGAAGATGATGTCAGAAGCAATGTAAATTGATCTACTCTCAGTGTTTATCTCTGGTGTACATGCAATTACTTTTGCAACAGAGAACCTTTGCAAAGCATTCTGTCAATACAGCTACCTGACAGTCATTTGTATTTGTAAACTGTGCACTTGGCACCTGCTGGTCTCTACTGCATTGGAGCTAGTGGGGAGCCAGCATGGTGTACAATGAAATTATTGGTTGGTACAGCTCAGTAGGAGTTATTGAAGGGGGGGAAAAAACAACCAACCAAAACAGCACTTCTAGGACCTCAGGATAGAATTTAAAAAGAAAAATTAAAAACTGGTAATCTTAACTGGTAATGTTTGCTATACAAACAGAACAAAAATATTAAAAAGTCAGTCTGCTGTACCAAGGAACTAAAGTATGTGTGGTAGTGCATTTTAATTTTTGTAATAGATATAAAAAACAATA
Organism: Alexandromys fortis; assembly: GCF_014885135.2. NCBI lineage: Eukaryota > Metazoa > Chordata > Mammalia > Rodentia > Cricetidae > Alexandromys > Alexandromys fortis. The sequence goes on from NW_026067972.1 coordinate 1,859,215, forward strand.
AGTTTCTATTTGAAGCATGTAATGAATGTTCCAAAGCACAGAAGTATCCATAAAAGGCAGGCAGTTCATTTGCACATAAGTATAAATTAAGCAATGAGAGGAAAACATTCAACTTCTCAAGAAATGTAAATTAAAATCCTCCTATCTGTTACTTATCAAATTAGCAAATCAACTTCAGTTTAAAAAAAATATGTTGGCGAAGGCTTTAGAATTCAAATCAATGAATAGCAAAAATTTATTGGCCTTATAGGTATCATTTGTTCCTACGTTACTGGATACAAGTCAAGGAAATAATTCCATAGAAGGCCTCCTTTGTAAGTCTGCTTTGCTCAGCATAGTATGGACCATCTCAAAAGAAGGTTATATTTCAGGGGTGATCCACAGGCTCATGCTGGGTTCAAATGCTATGAGATATTGGATGGTGCTCTGGTTATAAAACTGAATACTTTTACATGATTATCCTCTAGTTATATTTTTTCCCTTTGAATCCCAACATTTTTAGTGTGGATTTGGAGGATATAAGTTTTTTGTTTGTATGTGTGTATGCTGCTAAAAGTATATGCATTCACACACACACACACACACCAAATAATTATCTAAAGGATGATAAACATATCTGGGATATAGCATATTCATAGCATCACCTTTGTTAATGGTAGGTATAGAAAATTTCTATGAAACAAGTACAATGATTAGAACATAGGGGACGAGGAGGTAGTTCAGCAGTTGAGAGCCCTGGCTGCTCCTGCAGAGGACCCAGTTGGTTTTCAGCACCTACCTGATGGCTTCCAACCATCTATAGGGTATCTGATACCTCTTCTAGCCTCTGCAGATACGAGGCACTAATGTTGGTACATACATGCAGGCACCCACACATATACATAAAATAAAAACTAAAAAATTAAACCCCAAACTAGTATCTAGCTGACTGTAACAGTTGTGGTAGAATCGGTGGACAGAGTCAAATATTTCTTTACAGCACTGTGAAGCTGATAAACTAGAGGTCTGCCGGTTTGGACACTTGAAGCTAAATAATTATTTGCCTTTGTTTTTAGAATTCCTGGAAAACTGAAGCAGTTTGTAATTGACCTACATTCTGGAAAACTGCACAGAGAATTCCATCATGGACCTGACCCAACTGACACAGCCCCAGGAGAGGTAGGATTTATGTGTTTGCCAGCGGGGAATCTTTTCTGAGGTAGCCTCAGAGGGGCCTGAGCTGGAGTTTCAGCTCCTGTTACCTCTATAGAAATCCTGAACTGACTATAACATATTCAAGTTATGCTTCTTTGAAGTTACTTTGTAAAATGTTGGCCTCTAGAAAAGTTGTAGAATGTTGTCTCTAATTTCTCCATCATGTGAACATGGGTAGTCTATGATTTCTGGGGCACAGTGTTAAATACTGTTAGCTTTAAATAGAAGTAAGAAGTGGGACTTGAGCAATGAGCAAACAAATCAATGGGTTCCAGTGCTTGTTCCTGCTTGCTTTTGTGAGTGGATGTGGACCCTTATGTAAGAAAGTAATGGTTGGTTATTTCCCTCATCCATCCTAAGAACCTTCACAGGTGCAGTATTGATAATACTCAAAATTTAGTACTCAGTGCAGCTTTCCCATTTGATATTTGAATGCTTAATAACTATTCATCTGCATTTTATGATAGCTTTTATTCACATAATTCTTAATTGAAATGTTACTATATTGACTGGTGAATAGGTAGATAAACTGTCAAAATGGATGAATGCATGGATTTTAAAGCCTGAGAATTTTATTATTTCTACTTTGTAACCTTTATTACACGTAATTTCTATGTCCCTCCTTTGAAAGAATCGTAAATGTGCATGTTGATGTGTTATTGTTTATATTGAGTCTATGACATGAAGCTGAGAGAGATGATGTACATTAAACCTCCTGTTTTATATGCCAGGACTTAAGTCTGCTACTTGTCCAAAGAACTTGTGTTTATCAAAGAAAAAGAAGAGCTGAGTTTTCCCTTATCTCATATGGGAGTCAGATTAGGTCCAAAGTCAAGAATTCTCTTGGGAAACTGATAATATGCTTCATTTGAGAAATGAGAATAACTTTGTCCTTGGTCACTAAGCTACTATTAAAGGGGGAAATTCTGCTGGTGACAATTATCCGAAGGTCTTTATTTTCTTAAGCCCACAAAGTTTGCTTGTTACTCTATGCCAGTGTTCCCAACCTTCCTAATGCTACAGCCCCTTAATATAGTTCCCTCATGTTGTGTCGTGACCTCGAACATAAAATTATTTCATTGTTACTTCACAACTGTAATTTTGCTACTGTTATGAATGATAATATAAATATCTTATATGTAGAATGGTCTTAGGTGACCCCTGTGAAAGAGTCATTCGACCCCCTAAGAGGTTGTGACCCACAGGTTGAGAATGACTGCTCTATATGCCCAAGAAAAACATCTAGTTTATTGTATTATCCTGATTTATTTCACTTTCTCCCTTAAACAATGTTTTATTTACCTATGTATTTTATTTATATTTTTGTGCTAAAACCAACTGGGTACAAGATACTGTATGTGTTTATAGTAATATAATTCCACTTGAGTATGTATTTCAGCAGATACTTCTGAGGAGGTGGAACCTGGCAAAGTCAAATAGGTGGAGGCATCTCCCACCTTCTGTTCTCATGGCGCATACTAATCTATCACAAAATGTCCCCTGTAGGGACTGCCCCGTGGTGCAGCTGTGCTCGCTCTTGGGATGCTCGCAGAGTGAAAGTGACAGCAGACTGTGCTGCTTTTCTTCACTGTGTGTGGAGTCACTTGATGTTTCGCTGGGTTTTGTCTGCTTGTGGCACATAAGTATTATAGAGGTCCATTATAGTATTGAGTCTTTTTCCCCAACTCAACCAAGTTATACTGATTTCTGGCATCGAGATAGTTGATTAAGTAGCAGCTTTATTTTTAATTTTACTTATTTATTTATTTTTGTTTTTCAAGACAGGGTTTCTCTGTAGCTTTGAAGCCTGCCCTAGAACTAGCTCTTGTAGACCAGGCTGGCCTCGAACTCACAGAGATCCACCTGCCTCTGCCTCCCGAGTGCTGGGATTAAAGGAATGCGCACCTGGCTTGTAGCAGCTTTATTAGCAGAGTAGGGATTGTTTGTATCAAGGCAATCCCTCTTAGCAGTCATGTGTAGAAGAGAAAGGTTAGAGCCAAACTGGTTGTGCTCCCTCTATGGGGTTCTCTAGGAAGCACTGGGTGTTGGTATTTTGTCAGTGACCCTGTGGCAGCCATGCCCTGAACAGAGAAGGGGCATTTATGTGAGGAAACAGGATCACAAACTTACCTCTTGACTTTGGTGTACACTTTTTGTCTTATTTATTAATAACCAAGTAATTATAAGGCCACTGCCAGTCATGTAATAGTAAAGTATGATAACTCCATAAAACATTTTAGTATGAAGATTCTTTTCTTTCTTTTGTAGCAAGACCAGGATGTTGCGAGCAGTCCTCCAGAGAGCTCCTTCCAGAAGCTGGCGCCCAGCGAGTATAGGTATACTTTATTGAGGGATCGAGATGAGCTGTAAAACTCAAGACCACTGCAGGCCTTTCGACAGCAGCATTGGCTTATGTGGTGGAAATAGTAAACCTATATTTTCATAATTCTATGTGTATTTTTATTTTGAATAAACTGAAAGAAGTTTTGGGTTTTTAATTTTTTTTCCTCCCCCTGACTCAAATGCATTGTCATTTAATACAGCCTCTTTTTTAAAAATCTGCTAGGGTTTAAAAAAATAAAATAAAAACCAGAGGCCTATCTCCACTTTAAATCTGTCCTGTACCGTTTCTATAATGTAAGCGGAAGGTGGCATTGCCAGAAGCGTACCGGTAACTCACACGAGCACTGCAGAGGCCAGGGACTCGGCCTGCTTCCTGTGTGCTGTGTGATTTCCTTTCTGCTCTTCTTCTCACATGATGAGGTCTGCTGGTGTTTTCTTACCGCAGTTCTGACAGCTAGGGGGTATATACTCTAGAGGCCAGGGAGGGGAATAAATTAACATTTTCACACTGTGTACTGTGTTGTACTGATTGGCCGGGCATTGCTTATGAAAAATCCATAGTGGTTCTTCTTGGATTCCTAACGTGTAACTTAAACATACTCTGAAGAGGAGGAGAGCCATAAGCCAGAGCAGTTGGCAGAAATGGTCCTTATGAATTAAGAAAGAAGAAATGGAAGTATTATTAAATTTCTATGTGTTTGTCTGAGAAATCGGCATATGGCTGGCATTTAAAACTTTGAACGAATTAACCCTGAAGTTGAGAAAGTAGAGACACCAGCGGAGCAGGTTACTACTGTTGAACTAGCAACTTTTAAGGCTCTTTCTGTCTAGAAATTTCCATTTTCAAAGAGAAACTGTATTTCAATTATTGTAAGCCTCCTTCTGTCTTTTGTAGTTTTGTTACAGTTATGTAGATCAAAGTGAAGACATTTTAAATTCTTCTCCCATTTTCAACCATTGTGAATTGTTAGAGGGCCTCCCCTCTAGCTTTCCTGATTCCCACGCAATGAGACCTCAGTGCTGCCAGGGATAAAAAGCAGTTCTGTTGGGAATCCCAGTGCCAGAGGTCCGACAGGCGCAAAATCGGGTTTCCTCGGGGCCTGGGTGTGGTGCTATAGGCCAAGGGTCATTCGTCCTTGGGATATCAGTCAGTCCCAGTTTGGGGAGATCATTATTTTTAAGCTCTAAAGGTTGACATGTGCCATTATATGTAGTATGTGATATATGTAACGTCTTTCAAACCTTTTAAAATAAAATGAATATTTATAATGGATATTTAATAACTGTTATTTTTAAAAATCAGCTTCCAGTTCTTAATTATGCATGATTTTGTCCATAGTTTCTGTAGTTTTATTCAGAATAATAAATATTAATGAGGTTGTAAAGGGCATGTCTAGAATATTTTGCCAGATTGTGACTGGAAAACTAGGACAGAACTTTCTAGAAGCTAGCCTTTACTCTGTCACCTTATTGCTGTTGGTCAGTGTCTTGAAGATGACCATAGTTGTTTTCAGTGATGAGACAATGAACACTCGCAGGTAGATTGCAAGGCTTCCATACAAGCTCAAAACAACACAGGAACAATCAGCTCTAACAAATTGGGATCCTGTAATTGGGTTTGAAAAATAATAAAAGATATCACTCAAATATTGGACTGCAGACAGCTAGCTGAGAATAGTTATTAGAAAAAAGACCATAAAGAACACATCTTCAGTGTGGCCTAAAATGATGGGGAGGGCTGTGTAAAGTGGAAGACTCGGTGTGTTGTGTAGCATTCATATCAGAACTTGCGCTCTAACCCTGCCACTGCCGTTTTCTTCTCTGGATGGTGAAGCCATCAAGGACAGTGGCTCTGCACATTGTGTCTGCGGCTATCCGTTTGGATACTTAAGTAGTCACCTAAAAATGTTTATTGAAATGATAAGAAACAAAGTGGCCTTGAGTAATTTTGATCCCATGGAAAGTGTTCAGCACTCAACAGGACTTAATGGCAGTTTATAAAAAGTTCTTCACAAGTTCAGGTGCATTCCATGAAGAGAATTTAGGGTAATAAAATGTTTTAAAACATAACTATTGAGACTGTTTTTAGCCAGGTAGTGGTGGTGCATACCTATCCCAGCACTCAGGAGACAAAGGCAGAGAGATCTCTGAGTTAGAGGCCCATCTGGTCTACAGAGCGAATTCGAGGACAGCCAGGGGCTATCAAAAAAAAACAAAGACTTTTTCTTAGAGTAAACAAGGGTGAGAGCAGTCTAGATATTTGAAGGGTTGGCATTGTCTGTCTGGATCCCAGGGGTTGAATTAGGGTTCACAGAATTCACAGAGGAGCAGTTATCAGTTTAAAGTAAGCTTTTAGGTGCTGTAACGTTTTACTTGAGTTTATCAGACCATATGAATTATCACTGTAGCAAGCAATTTCAGATTAGACATAGGAAATGGAGGGAATATGCCTGGCATAGAAGCACTGAGTTCCAAACATTTATGCTGGGGTTGTAAAAGCTGACTGCCTGAAAAGAGGTAGGATCTGTCATGGCTGCGATAGAGTAAGACTGCATGATGTTCTCTCGGAACGAGTACTCGGGGGAGGCTAACTCCCTGGAGGCTGGCTAATGTGAGCACATGGCTCAGGACACCATACTGCAGGTCCTGGGGATCCTTATTTGAAAATGGATACCACAGAAGCAGGTCTTGGACTTTACCATTCCGCCTGAACAGTGTCAGTGCTACAGAAGTGGCCCCAATGTACTCAGTCTGTCCTGAGCCTCAGACTTTCAGCTGAGCTAAAAAGAATGCCAGGCTGCACTGGAGACTGGATGAATAAGATCCGGAAGCCAGACCTCCTGCTCCTCTGCCAGGATGATGAAACAGGACATTCTCTGGCCTCTGGCCTCCGTGTCCATGTGCATGCTGTACACACAAGGGTGTGACAGGCATGTAAATGAATGTGTAAGCTAGAGAATGGTCATCTCAAGTGTCTTGTGGGGAACTTACTGATGAAGTCAGTTTGTCAGGGGTCGTGTGCAAAAAGAAGGCAAACTGGCGTGATAAAAGCTACCAGGGGGCATGCGATAGAGAACGGTGTTTGAAATGGGAAGGCTCAGAATGAGCTCAAGAAGAAAGTGTTAATGTTGCCCAAAACCTTTGAAGAAAAAATGCATTAAGGCAAAAAGAATGGGTAATGGATTGATAATCAGGAATACCATAACAGCTCAGTTTTTGTCTTCAACAGATACAGTGTGCTTGACCAAAAGTAAAATGACATAAAACTTAAATGTGCGCACACACACAAACAAACAAGAAACTTGCTACCTTAAATTATTATACCTTAAGGCTTTTGGCCTATTCCCTGTATCACCCAGCATCTCTATTAACAACTGTTGGGACAGTCTGAGAAACCAGGAAACACAGTTAACTGGGCACAGTACTCCAGTTTTCAGAACGATTGTAGTTCACAGCATTAGGCTGTTGTACTGGGTAAAGTCATATGAACAAAGTGAAATGCCAGTTGTCTATTGGGGAAGATTTATGTAGTTCTCAGAGCTGGTGAGAGCTGAGGAGAAGCTACTCCAGGACCACTCACTGCTGGCCGTAATGATTTATGTATTCATTAAAATAGTTTGTAGGTCCTCTGCTTAGCAACTTTTTTAGCTGTGTGTGAAATTTTGTATGTATTTCCAAATAATAAAACTATATTTGTAAAATACTTCTATATTTGAGACTTCTTACTATTTCATAAATACTGTGTTACGGATGTTTTACTTGGCGTCTAAATGACCAGAGATGGAAAAGATGACTTCTCCAGGTGCCATGTTACTTTCCACTTCATGTCATTGTGCTTGATTTGATTAGGAATGGGGACTTGTGAGTTCCAGTGCAGTTAACGCAAGCCCAGCTTCAGGTGATGTGTCCAGGTATTCTCAAGAACACTGGAAAAGGTAGAACTGGCCTTAGACAAGAGAGGACCCTGGGAAAGTGCTGTTTCAAACTGTGTCTCTAACATCTCACCATCCCCCACATAGGCACACCCTTGTCTAGTAAACCCACATAGTCAGTGTGTATGTCAAGTGTCATCTCGTCCTGGCTAGTCTGTTTACACAAGTTAGAGTCTAGGAAGAGGAACTTCAATTGAGAAAATGCCTCTATCAGACTGGTCTGTTGGCAAGCCTGTGGAGCACCTGTGGAGCTTTCTTGATTCATGATTGGTTTGGGAGGGCCCAGCCCACTGTGGGTAGAACCTCTCTTGGACAGGTAGGTGGTTCCTGGATAGTATAAGAAAGCCAGTAAGCGCCACTCCTTCATTGATTCTGATTCAGTTCCTGTCTCGGTTTCTGCCTCAGGTTCCATTCATAATAGACCACAAACTATAAGCTAAAATACGTGAACTCTTTCCTCCCCCAGTTGGTTTTGGTCATGGTATATTGTCCATATAGAACGCAGTCTATACACATCTATATCCTTGTGGTCTTCCATGTATCCTCAGTTATACAGTTGGGAGTACATGTGTTCCCCTTATTTCCATGTGCATACAGGTGATAAGGAAAGGAGGAGAGCCATCTTTCTATTCCAGGCTCTTGATACTTAGAAGAGCTCAGCAAGTCTCTGATGGGAAACAGAAAAGCTAAAGTACAGAACAGGCAAGCAAACAAAGGCGGCAAGAACAAGAAAGTGTCCCTGTAGTTGGAATGGATTCTGATAGCAGATCTCTATCTCCATTATCTGATTTAGTCCATTACAAATATCCTACAAATGAATCTTGTCACCTTCAGTCCTACCTGTTAAGTCAACTCCAGAGACTGCCAAAAAAATAAAAGTTCACAGTGCCCACCCAGCTAGAGATATGAAACTGTCAGAATGGTTGCTGTCTTGGCAACACAATGTTGGATACTGGAAATTTTCTCCTACCTCCACATTTTCTATAAGTTAGATCTGACCCCAGTTTAGTCAACCACTTTTAGGCAATGAGTTAGTTGACAAAACTGCTGTGGTAAGCCATAAGTTTACCAGTCAGTAAGCATAAACTACCAACTCCAGGCTAAAGATTCAGTATTTAATAAACTGCCCCCTTCCGTTATGAAGCTAAAAGTTGAATGAAGAGAAAATAGTAAAATGGTGGCTATAATTGCATATACGTGCTATGGTCTGAGCCATGGGGGGAAAAAACCCAGCTACCTTAGACTAGGCACAGAAAGACCACACTTCTACCCATATGAGGGTCCTCTTCTTCAGGAAAACTGGTATTATCAGACTGTTGTTACTGTTCCATACTGTAATGCTAAGTTTTGCCAGGTATTTACTGACCCTTTTACCCCAAAGCCATCCGTTTGTATCAAAGATGCCCCCGTAGGCCTATGTGATGGGCCCTGAGGAGTTGATGACAGCTGCGACAGGAAGTTTACGTCTCCTCATGTGCCCTGTGGTGAACTTCCTTAGATAAGCATAAACTCATTTTGGAAGATGATTGGAGCTTTTCCTCGCCCTATTCACTACCCAGGAAGGAGAGCCAAACGGCCTTGCTGGTGACACAGGAAGGGCGGGGGTGAGCATCATAATGAGCATCTGACTTCTGATTTGAGACAGACCACATCAGAAATTTTATACACCAGAGGAAAATTATTCCCCGGTCATTTGATACTGAACAGGAGCATACATAACAATTTTCCAGGATGAAATACAAATGAAGATCTAACTGAAACCACTCTATTCCTAACCATACATCATACATTTTCATATTTGGGTATCATTCTGGAGAAGGACAAACGACTATCGGGCATCTGTCAGTCACAACCCCTTTTCTCCACAACTGTCTTTTAAAATCATTTTCTGAATTGTTGGTGGTTTCCCAGTAAACTGAGAAAGTAGGATATACCTTAAAAATAGATCTTCTCCTAAATCGGAAGGTAAAGAGCGGATGGATTTGTAGACGCAGATGATCTACTCAAACCGAGATAAGATGGAAATGATAATAAAAATTCCCCAACGTGAGCAAACTGACCTCCATAACAAAAGCTCCAAAATTCTCAAGGCCAGGCATGTGGGTGCAGGTCTTTGATCACAGCATTGGAAGGCAGAGGGAGTGCATCTGGTCTACGCGGCATTTTCCAGCTAGGCATATTCTTCCTTACCTACTGCTCAAACACTGAGCTCTGCAAAGCCTTCCTGTTTGTTTCCAGTTATTCCTTCACCGAGGACTTAATACTTTGTCCATCTTCTTCCTGGCACTTGGCATGTGTTGGTGTGACATACCCACTTCAGGTAGCTTCGGGGCTCACTATGATAGCACCTACAGTCTGTCTTTCAGTGTATGACACTATCTTTCAATACACAACAGGAAGTCAGTTTAATGTTTGTTAAATGGGTGGATTTTATTGCATATTTCCTTATTCAAGCACCATTCAGCAATGTAATAAATGACAAACCGATTCAGGAAGAACTTAATTTTGCAGAAATTCTTGCCATTTTGCCTTTCCTTGTCCTTACCTTGCCAACATGTTAAAGGGGCCTCCTTGTGCGTTGGCTGCAGAGGCACAAGTGCTGAGGTTGACACTGCTTGAAGGCTAAGCGATTGCATCTGTTTTCCTCTAACAACACTTCTTTCCATTTTGCCTGATCTGGACCACTGAAGTGCTGAGAATCTCCAGCAGGCAACTTGACATGGCATAATGAAACCTAATAAAAAAACACATGAAGGGTTCCCCCCACCCCCACCCCATATCATTCTCTTAGATCTTACACAAAGTAGCTTTGTGGTCTTGGGCAAATCACTGGCCAATGTTTTCACTGTAATATATGTTTGATTAATATCACCCAGGTGCATTTTTGTCATAAACCAACTTCTTTGATGGGAGCAATGTAGATACATAACTCTTGTTGGTTATTTACAACACTCAGCACTTTGTGAGAAGGTGTCAAACTGAAGACCCCAAATAGAACCATTTGCTAGAAACACAAGTGTTAATAACAGTTATAAAACAGAGTTAGATGCTTATAATCCCAGAATTTGAGAGATGGCAGCAGAAGGATCGCAAATTCAAAGTCGACCTGGCATCCAGTAAATCCCCATTTCAGAAAAACAAAACAAAAGCACCCCCCACACACAGAATCTGAATGTGTCTTATGAGTGAGTCAGGGAAGAAGCACCCTTGCCTTGTTAGAACCCCCACCTACTTGGGAATGTCATCAGATACCTGTAAGCACCTGAGAACCACAGCCACAGTCTAATCTATGTTGAGAAGGCACTGCATATACAGCAGGCCCTTGCCACGGACTTTCCCTCCTCTATCCAGAGTCCATGTGCTCTCAGTGAAGGGCTTAAGGGACTCTTCTGAAAAATGCCTTTGTTTACTAACTAGTCAAAGGATGGTTTGACTTCTGGGCTTTTGCTGGAAGGAAATACTGTGTGCTAGATATTTGTAGTTCAGATTTAAAACTTCGTGCCAACAGTAGGTGTTATGAGCATCCCATTCTCACGCTGCAGAAAACAGCATGAATAGAAGACAGGCAGAGGACATTTGTGGCCATGCAAAAGTTTCGGGGTAACCCCAGTCCCTGCTCCAGATGTACAACCAGTTCTAGGCAGCTTCAGCATGCTCACCTTCTAGGCATATTAGGTCTCTGGCTTCTGTGTATGAGGTAGGATAGTAAACTACCAAGACACAAAACTGAGATGGGGAGAGAGCAGGGTCACAAAAGCATGAGAAAACAGCCTGTGCCTTTTCTTATTTGATGTACAATTCTTTGGTGGCAAATCCAGATGTTCCAGATATTGTGGCAGATGTTCAGAAATAGCCTAAGTGTTGTTACCAGCACCCTACCTGTGTGCATGGCTTTCCAGGGGCATCATTTAAAGAGTATGATTAATTGATTCTAAAAGCTATAAGATTTATTTTTTTAAAGTACTGTTTATGTTTAATTATATAAGACACTTTAAACAATGATCATAACCTATGATATAAACCAATGTGTAGAAGGTGGGGCAGGATAAGGCCGGTGGCACTCTTCATTCTATACTTGAGTATAAAGCAGAACACAGTGCAGCGCCGTCTTCTGCCATGGCCACAATTGAGAGCAGGCTTTGCACACCTGGTGAGGCACAAAAGCCAAAGAAGCAAATGAACAGCAAGGGTTGTTCACAGTTGGCCTTACAGTCTCCAGGCTTCGGGTGAGGCAGTGCAGCCCAGCCCAGAGCCTAACACCAACAAACCCAGTTCCAACCCAGTTTCCTCCTTTGGAACTGAAGGACTGCACAATACTTAATTCCTCTGAGGCCCAGCTACCCGCTCCATAAACACCTGCTAAAGCGCCTGGCTAACTGCCTGGGAAACACCAGTTCTTCTGTAGGGAGGTTGTTTTCTGAAAACTGAGGGTGCCATCGATTACTGGGTTGAAATCAATGTTGAAAAACGAAACATCAAAATGTATTCCACATAATGGGAAACATTCTTCACGTATATATGTTCAATTTTAATACATTTTTTTTTACTATGGGTTACACCAAAATTTCAGAGAAATTCTCAGATTATAACATCAAAAAGAATCTTTAGGAGTGCTACTATTACTGAAATGAGTAATTTTACGTAAAATCTACAAATTTTACAACCTTAATTAAAATGGTGCTTTTTAACTGGTTGAAATAAAAATAAGACATAAATCATAGAGAAGATAAATTTAACTTGACACTACGGGGCATATTAAGTTCAATTTTAAGATCATTTCTGTGTCATATTGACTAATTTATACTTTTAAGTACTTTATATAATTTATAGTTGATTAAACACTTCTCAGCAATTTCCACAAAAAGTTATTGTAGGGAAATGAGGTACAATTTCTAAGTAATTCTAAAGTATAAAATTTAAAAGAAGACTGTAACTTCCTTAAGCATTTAGACGGCTAGAGTCAAAAGCCCAATACTGACAGTTCATGATCATGTCAACAGTTCCCACTGCATCCAGAAGATGCAGGTTTCAAATGCAAGCCTCATCCTGGTTCTTCGCGCTGTAGCTATTATGGCACACTGAGTGGCCCTTTGGGGACTGGCAGAATAAGTACTAAGCAATGAGGAAGATGATGTAGAACACAGGAGACTAAACAATGAGACAGCAAAGCTTATTCTGAGAATTCCAGCTAAGCAGGCTGGACTGGCTGTATCAGAATTACCCGTGAAGGCGGTTCAAGGATCTTGTTATAGTCAGGTGGTGTGGTGGTGGCACGAGCCTTAAATCCCAGCACTCCAAGGCAAAAACAAGTGCATCTCTACTTCAAGGCCAACCTGGTTTACAGAGTGATTTCCAGGACAGCCAGGGAAACACAGGATACTCATCTTGAAATACAAGACAAAATTGAAAAGGAATCTTATTTTAAATCAAATTGGGATGAGTTCTGCCTCCTGCTCAGGTTTGACATGCCCAATTTAAAGGAGCAGCAAGAAACAGAGAAAAAGGATGAAGTTAAAAATAATTACTCCAAATACTTAATTCCCAGTGTCAGACAATGATCACAATCCGACACTCATTCAAAGTACTTCCTCTTTTTGATATTAAAGTCTTAAGTCAGCAGATAACAAAGACTTGCTACTTCCAGATAGTTTAATAGGGTGTGGTGCTTTGTTTCATAGGAATGCATCAGCAAGACTCCAGAGCACTAGAGGGAAGGATCTTCAGAGAAGGAAAGGTAGCAATCAACAGAGGCCAAACATCAACACAGCTCTTTTTTTGTTTGTTTTTGTTTTGTTTTGTTTTAGAGACAGTGTTTCTCTGTGTAACAGCCTAGCTGTCCTTGTAGACCAGGCTGGCCTCCAACTCACAGCAATCTACCTACCACTGCCTCCAAAGTGCTGGGATTAAAGGAGTGAGCCACCACCCCACGGTGCTTGAACCCATGCTCCTGGCTGACCGTGCTTTCTCCTCAGGAGAGATTAAAAAATGAGGCAACCAGTTGCTCCCTCCTATCTCAAATGAGTTGGGATACAGGATGAGGCTGCCTATAGTCTTAAATTCCTTTTCTCTAAATTTCAAAACTTTTTGTTTGAGACAGACATGGAGCTGGACTGGACCATGTCTGCTGTCCATGTTAGCACCACAGAGCTTGCAGAGGGTCTGAATCTTGGCCTTGGCCATCTAGAGCAGGAGAGAAGTTAAGTGTGAACACTGAGAGGAAGAGCAGCCGTAAAAACTGCAGGATAGGAATGACCTGGGAAAGGGCAACGGCAACAGAAGTGAGGTAGAAAGCTCCTTCTCAACCCATCCGGAGGACTGAGAGGCCCAGACCCCTTGGGGCAGGTATGTCAGCACCTTGAAGTCCTACAGTGCCCAGGATGAGATCTTGTACTTCCTTCTGCCCAAAAATGCTGGAAATATTTAAATTTTATTTTTTTCAATTTAAGAGATTACAGGAAGGGGTAACTAGAGATGGAAAATGATACGAAAAAAAATGGGAATTATGAGAAAAATCCTCATTACATGGATAGAATTCACCCTAGAAGCAGAGAAACTTCAGAATCACCAGCTGCAAGTGGGCAAGGTGGCTGGGTTAGTAGATCCAGCTATGAGATTCTGTGCTCTTTATCTGGAGAGGCAAGGAAGGCTTCAGAAAAGACACCCATGTCACAATGAACAGTCTGTAAAGAGAACGTGGGCTTCTCTTTCCATTTTATAGTATTAATTTCCTTCACCAGAAAATATAGATGGATCCAAGTACAATCAGTCCCCAAGTACAGAAATAGTTCACCTGCACCCCTTGTTAGGCAGCAACATCCCTACCTGACAGAAAGACTCCCGAACTGACATTCTGTTTCTCCCTACAGGAGGAAATAATCTACAAACACATTGACCCTCCTGTGCCTGATACATTTGTACACATCTTAGATCCTTAGAGTTATAGGTTCAATCTTCACATTTCCAGGCAGAACATTTGCTCTTTGGCAGTCTTTAAACTGGACCTGACAGACACCACACCCCTCGGCCCAGGCTCCTCCACTCCTAACATCTCCATTAACAGCCAGCAAACAAATGCATCCAGTGACGGAGGCTCAACAGCACATGGCCATGGAGAACGGCTGGCTGACACTGTCCAGCAGCTGAGCACTCCGCAGCAGCGAGGTGCTCCTTAGGGTGGACGCGTGGCCCAGGTGGAAGCCTGAGCTTTAGCTGCATTTTTTGTCGCTTTGGCTAGGGAGGTCTGGACAGCTGGAAGTGAGCTTCTCCATCATTTTCTGTTTCCTTCTTTGTATCAATTTTCCACCTGTGAAGCCCAACACACCACCACCAAGTGCAGCTGCAATTCCTGCCACTTTGAAGCCTGCGAGGAGGCCGATGGGACCCCCCACCACTCCTCCGATGAGTGCACCTGCCACAGGCAGAGCTGCCAGCTTGTATTTTGCAGCCTGTAAAAAGAAAAAAAATTCAATTTAGAAATTGAGTTGAGAAAATCTGCCTGTGGTGATGTGCGTTTTCCTCTCATTACTCCTGGCAATGCCTCTTTAACAGTGGGCTCATAATTAACCTCAGAGATTATTCTTGTTGGGGGTGTGTGTGTATGTGAAAGTATTCCACAGGTACTGCCATTGCCATAGAACTGAGGGAGGTTGCTCCAGAGTGGACAGCTACAAATTGATTTTACTTGCAAAACAATCAATCCACTATCTGGCTGGCTTATTTAAACAGTTTCAGCAGCCACTGGCTCCCACCAAAGCTTTGATTCAGCACAGGGTTGTTCCACATTAGGCACCTGGGCTGAGAACCACATCATCCGGATAATAGATGGCCACACTCCTCCAGTGCTGCTGCAGTCGCACTTCGGCTCTGGCTGGATTAATGGACAGCTCTCTCTTCTCCCTAGGCCTCTGCATATATTCCTTCATAACAACTAAATGCCCCAGAGTGAGACCACAGTTCATTCTCTCTGAGAAAAAAAAATCTCTGATGATAGAATGAATCTGGGAGTAGAATATTACAGCCATTGATTTCTTACACTACCTATGTGTCATTTCTTCCTTATTTCCTTAATTGCTGGTTCCCTCAACACTGAAGAGAGCAGATCAATCGGGTTAATACTAGAGATTCCTGGGAGCCGGAGTACCATTGATTTGTCAGCAGGAGCAGGATCTTACCTTCCCCAAGTTTCTGGTTCCCTCTTCAACATTCACAGCAGCACTGTTGACATGGTCTGCAATGCTGTCAATCTTCTCCTGCTGAGACTAGATGCAAAGGAATTATGAGTGAGCGGTCCTGCTGGGGAGCAGTGGGAAGCCAACACACACTATTTTAATTCCTGTAATCAGGCCCCGGGTGCTGCAGCCTTGCAGTCTTAATAGTGGTTCATTAATAGCATCTGATAAACCATGTAGAAAGTACAAATTCACTCTCACAGAAAAAGGGGGGACTTAATGACTGGGTAATAAAAGGGTGGCACCTTCATAGCAAAAAGCACCTTACACTGGAATTCATTCAAACATGCAAACATATTATTCTCCAAATGAACCTACTTTGTAGGAGGAAAAAAAAATCCAAATAAGCATTTACATGTCATGTTGGGTTTGATAGTAAAAAAAAGGAAAACATTCAAACAAAGTCCATAACTTATCTTCTTTGGAGATTCTGTTTCAATCAAATTTACTTTAGGAGTAAAATGCCTTTGACCCAACGAATACAAACTGTTCTTTTGTAAGAATGACACTACAACATGGTATAATCCAGCCTGAGATCTTTGCACTTTTGATATGCAATAAGGAGTAATGAAAGAATTTGTGGTCTTGAGTTTTACACCTTTTTACTAAATAAAATATAGTTCAAGTTAAGATAGTTCAGATCAATAATATAGTACAGCAGTCTACCTACAACAGTAACACCTGCTCTGATCCAGCAACGATCATGACTCCTGGGATCCCTGATGGAGGAATGGTGGAGCTGGGGACTGCCATTTCTTCTCTAATGTGTGAACCACCTCAGTGCCACTCATGAATGGCTACCAAGCTCTGCTCTGACTGACACCTCAGGCACAAGCACTCTGTCCTCACCCTGGAACCAGGATCTCATCAAGATCAACTTTATTTTGTTTTAATAGGTATATATGTGTATATATGGACACTCATATAGGTGTATATATATGTATATATATATAGTTAGTTAACTAGTTATATACCATACTATGCACCCATATTGATGGTGAAGTGCAATAGGTCCTTATCCGATGTAGAAAAGCATGTGATCACTACATGAGGACACGGGTAATTTCTTTCACTTCTTTGCAGAAACACATAGGAGACCCTCTCTTCCGCTCCACATAATGCTCCTTACACAGTGATCCAACTGCCTTTTATTTAAACCTATTTAGATTGAGGCAAACAAAGCTAATGCTTCCTATCCCACTCAGCATTCCACAAGAGAAGGTAAGCACAGCACTGCTCACAAGCCCCCAGCTGTTTCCTATTAGCATTATTGGCATTCCTTCCCGGCCAACATGTACCTTCTCTCTGCCAGGCCTTTTGTGGTGGCCCTTCATCCCAGGATTCTCCACCACCATCTCGACATCCCTAACAATTCCTAAAATAGTACTTGTTCCGATTTCTTTTGAATCTGTCACACAAGGATAGCCAAGGCTCTCAAACTTGAGTACACACCAGATCACCTGCGAAGTTTCTGGAAACACAAGCTTTTAATGTAGCAGTCCTGAAATACAGTCTGAGTATGTCTGTCGGTCTGTGTGTGTGTGTGTGTGTGTGTGTGTGTGTGTGTGTGTGTGTGTGTGAGAGAGAGAGAGAGAGAGAGAGAGAGAGAGAGAGAGAGAGAGAGAGAGAGAGCGAGCGCACACATGCACAATACAGAAGAGGGTATTAGATCTCTTGAAGCTGTAGTTAGAGGAAGTTACAAGCAACCTGTGTGGGTGCTGGGAACCAAATTTAGGTCCTCAGCAAGAGTAGTACATGCTCTTAACTGCTGAGCCGTCTTTTCAGCCTCCCATTTCACATACTTTGAACATCACTACCTTCCATGATTAAGACTGGCACAAAATATAAGATATTCTGTGGCCCTGGTATGTTCTCGGGCCAAGTATTCTCATCTGCTACAAGAGGACTATGGTATTTCTCCTTCAGTGTGGTAAAAGGGGGATACAATGAGCCATCCACAGAGCACAATGGGAAAACAGAAACACCATCCTGGTTTTACCGAGGAAATGCTAACTCTCATCTTTCCAGCAAAACAGTTTATCGAGCTTGCTCCTGATGGTGTTCTCAGATAACAAGTCTCCCTTATGTTCACTGGATTTTCATTTTTACAACAGCAAAGCTCCTTTCAGTCAGCTTTCTAGCCACAGAAGTGCCAGCACCAACAATATCCAACTTGCCTGTATTCCTGACCGCTGCAGGGCTTCTGTCTGCTTCCCACTCTTGCCTGAAGCAATCTACGCTAGCAGATGAGCCACTGCAGTAAAACCCTAGCACCAATTTTTACATCTTTATGGCTAAGGTAGAGGATGAAGAGCTGAGGGAGAAGTCTGCTAGGGCTATTCCTAAGTCCACACTCCAAGTGATCATAGACCTCAGGAAGATTTATTTATGTCTGTGCCCCTTCCTAAAACTTTGGATACTGCAACACTATGGCTGTCTTAGTCACTGCTTTGTTTGTGAAAAGACACATTAACAAAGAAACTCTTCTATAGGAAAGCATTTACAGGGGGCTTGCTTAAGGTTTCGGGGGCTTAGTCCATCGTCATCATGGCAGGGAGCAGAGTGACAGAGAGCATAGTGGTACAAATGGTACTGGAGAAGCACCTAAGAGCTGCATCCTAATCGGTAGGTCAAGAGACAGAGACAGACAATGGTCCTGGCATGGGCCTTTGACACATTAAAGCCCATGCCAGTGACAAACTTCCTCCAAGAAGGCCTTACCTCCTAATCTTTCTAATTCTTTCAAAGAGTTCCACTCTCTGGTAACTAAGCATTCAATGAGCTTATTGGGGTCACTCTCATTCAAATCATTGCAGTGATTTGTTAAGTTTAAAGTAGAATTTTAAGATAACTAATTTTTCCCTACATAAATCCTTTGGGAAAATCGGAGAAAAGACTACCAGGAAAATGCCTGACCTATAAACACTCATTATTTCAACTGTAATGCATTCATTAGTGCAACTACCAGTCCAAGATGAGTCTATCTGTCCTGGGGTTGTAGCCTACATCTGTTAGTACTACAGACCTTGGGAAGCTTGCTGGGACATGGGGATAGGAGAAGCCAGAGGGCAGAAAGCCCTACCCTGGGTCAACAGACATCCCTCAATTAAACACACCTAGTTGCTTCTTCCTGTTAGTTTGGCTTCATTCTTCCAACTGTCTGTATCTTTAGATTCTACTTCATGCATAAGAAGGACTTGGTGATATCCACAATGATTGTAGTTAGCTTTCAATCACAATCAGGAGAATGTGAAACTATACAGCATTTAGAGCTAAATCCTTAGCTCTTTACATGGGGCCAACCTGCACAAAAATAACATTACCCACAGCCTATGAGATCAGGCTTCTCCCAACAGTGGTGACTCAGGGCCTCTGCCTTTATCTACTTACTTTGCCTCTTTGCTTCTGATTTGATTAAGTTTGTCTTCAGCTACCTAGATTTCTCATACTGAACAGTTTTCACCCCCCAATACCAGCCTGGCATTTTACTCTGTGGCACTTAGAAGTGTTTTCAGTATCCCTTTAACAATGGACTAAGTCACTTGTAAGGCACATTTTAAGGAATATTCAATTAGTTGCCCTATTGGCCTGAAAGTAGCCAAATCTGTAGAAGCAGTGATAGGGGCAAATCAGTTTCAGGAGAACTCAGGAAGAACTTGAAATGTGATACACAGGGAGACAATGGTTATCTTGACCTAGTAAAGGATATAAGCAGGGTAGAGAGGGAACACTGCATTGGGAGGGGACTTAAGGATGCTGGTGACAAAGGTAAGACCCAAAACAAGGCTGCAGAATAGCTGAGGGAGATGGGGATGAGAGAGGAAAGATGCTGTCTGAGGTAGTCCTTTCATTGGGTCTGCAAAACCTGCTGCCAAATAACATGCTAAAGTTCATAGAGGCTATGCATGGAAAAATCTAGCTGAATCCACTGCAGTCCTATTCTAATACAGCCAGAACAAAATTGGATTTCAAAAGCCACAGAGAAAAAGATAGAAGTCAAAACAGACCCAGCAATAAGGGGTAGCATGTTGTCCAGCTTCTGGCTCAGAGTTCTTTAAATTCTCCTTGACCAAAAGGAAATGGGCTGGTCACAAGAAAGGGGCACTTGCACAAGCAGAACAGGGGCCTGTAGATATTAATCTACTTAGAGTTACTGGGCCATACTGTAATCTCTCATTATCTTCGTGAATCCTGTTTACAGCAAACTATGGACACCTTGATATTCTAATGACTTGCAAGTGTACAACTCTGTGGCATCTTATTCACAATACAGAGGCATCGGCAGCATTACCCTACAGGCCTTTTGATCCTCCTGAGTTCAGCACAGCTGTGCACCCAGAGAAAGTTCTTTAACCATATGGCTGTCCAGATACAATCACATCCATGTGACAACAGAGGATGTGGTCACTCCTTGCTCCTGCTTATTCTCTACCTACATGGAGCTTCTGTGACTTCTTGGCCATGTGTCACAAGAACTCAATCATCCTGGGAATAACAATCATGGCTCTCCTTTGAGCTTCTGCCAAACAGCACTGCGTCTCGTGTCCTTGCAGAGATGATTATAACTAGGACATTTGTATGGAGCTGTGGCTGTGGCCGGAACCTTCCCGGGTTAGACTGGGTTGTGACCTGCTTACTATATAAAATCAAGAACACACAATTGCTAATTCTTCACAAACTCTATTCTTTTCTTTCACATGCCTATCCACCAGAAGAGAATATGAATTTATTTGGATAAGAGCTAAGTATACCTTTAGTTTGTTTTTTTAAATCAACCTTAGTGATGTATAATTTACATATATTGAAACACATTTAAGTGCGCAGATTGATGGCTTTGGCAAGTGCATATATTTATGTAACCATGCATACACAGACTTTATGAACTGCATAAGAGTGAGAGATTATTAATTACAATAATTGGATAGATCTTGATTGTAAACAACACATGTGTTGGGGGACTCCTGTATCATTCCCCGCCATCTGCAAAATAATAACAGGCCATAGAGACAGCTAGTCTAGAGACTACTAACATTTTTTTCTTTTGACTTAGAGGCATCAGTAATAATTCAAACAATCTATTGCTTTCAATGTCAGTCATTTCTCCAGAAAAATAGCCATAAGATAGACCATAAGAAGAAAAGGCTAACACTAGACAGTCTAGAACTTAAGTCTAGAACTCATTGATACAGGAGAGCTGCAAAAGGAGAGCATTTCTAAGAAATGAAAATGTGTCTGGGTAGGTCAAAGAAACAAGAACAATCATCTCAAAACCTTGACAAGTTATATTGAAAGAAAATAACTCTTCCATATGTGGCTCTAGAGGACAAAAGTGCCCAAGAAAAATTATCTGACAGAATTTACACAAGGAAGAGCTTCCACCCCTCCTACAACTTTCAAAAGAATGGCTGAGCATCAGTGTCACACCCATAACTTTTAGAAAGACAAAAGTTAGAAGTTAGTGGTCTGAGAAACTGGGGCAGAGTACTGGGCTAGATTAGCAAGCTCTGGAGTCCTCCCCCATTCCACTCTGAGGAGCTGTGCTCTAGGAGTTTCCACATCAAAACCAGGCCTTAGGAAAGCCAAGATTTAGAGAAGCTGGGTTGCAATTCACGGCCTGAGCAAGAACAGGGAACTAGCCTAGCCAAAGCACAAGCCGAAATTACTTTGCACCTGTGTAAACAGGTATTCACACACCATACCTTTCTATAGTTCCCAGGAGAAAACAAACAAACAAAAAGCAGTTTAAAAAAATTTATATTTCCTACCAAAAATATAACGTGCTCCCTAATCTATGACAACAGATTCATTCAGGCCTTAAAGGTTCCTGTCTTTGACTTCACCTCCCTCCAGGTTGACCCTCAAAAAGATCCTCAAAGGATTCTGAGCATCCTTTACACTCTATAGGTATTACCACTTTACCTACAGGTTAAATTCTTATAACTGGTTCCCAGCTAGTCACCGTGCCCATGACCTCCCTTTCATTGTAAGAGTCTTCCTAAGGCACAAACTGGATTGCAGGACATCTGTACCAGCTCCTTCAGGCCCACAAAGCAACCCAAATTCAGCAGCAGCACAAGCTGGCCTTCATCAATCCCTGTGTGTCCCTCGTACTTTGAATAATGGGTATACTTAGAACTTTTTGACAGTCCACAGAACTCACCATGTCTTGTCCTAGTTCACCTGTTCGAAAGAACATTCCTTGTGGCCCTCTGGGAGCATTTACTCCTTCTTCAAGTCTCACGTTAATACCAGCCTGTGATGGTAGCTTTAATGCTGCTGTCTCATAAACCACGCCTCCCTCCCTGGAATACATGCTTCTTCTTGGAGCTGATGAGGCTTCTCACTTTATTTTGCATTTAGTTATCATGCTTGAAAACTAAGTGTGAGAGTCACAGCCCACCTCTTCCTCCCATGGAATCCCCAAAGGCAGAAAGTAGACTTGATTTATGTCTGTGTGCAACTTGGTCAGACTTCCAACACTGAGAATCCAGCAAAGTACTTTTTACATAATATTTATTAAACTGATCTAGAATTCTGGGACCGTTTCATAGTTCAATATCATTTTTAAATTATAATCTAGGCTCATAGGCTAAGAGCACTTGCTACTCTTGCATTGGACCCAAGTTTGGTTCCTAGCACACATACCACAACTCAAAAACACCTGTAACTCCAGTTTCAGGGCATCCAACACCCTCCTCTGACATGTGGGCATCAAATACACAGGTGTTACACATTCATACATGCAGGCTAAACATTTGTACACATAAAATAAAAGCAAATGTTTTAAACATATGTGAGTGACCTCTATTAAAATTTTAATCAAAAGGACAGTGACTGATTAGTTCTGAGCCTTACTCAGTTCAATACTTACATTTACTAGGAGGGAGAAATCAGTGACCAGGTGGCTAAGTTCGATTAAGTCCTATAAGAAGAGAGAGAGGGAGGGAATTACTTACTGTTACATCGCACAGTTAACAAAAAGAAAATGCGCTTAACATACCGCTTCTAAGTTATCCCAGGATTCAGCAGCATTTTGGTCTCGAGGAATTTCAGGCAAGGCATATATCTGAGTCAGACTCTGAGAAGCAGCTTCGGCCTCCGCAGTGTGGAGTGCTCCTGGATGGACACAGGCCTAGTTAGAGCTTGCTTCTCAGAAAGGACAGAACACAAACTGGCTCTAAAGGTAATTAGCACAGAGAATACTTATAATTCCGTTCAGGCTAAAAGTAAATGGATCAATCTATGAAAACAGCATTGTGTTCTCTGAGTTAACGCAAAGGCACCAAGCAAGACCTATACATGTTCTTTATGTAACTGAATGATGAGGGTCAGAGGTGGAAGCGGCGGCAATGGCAACTACTACACTTGGCCAGCGTTCTACACAGCATAGGGCAGCAGCAGTAAAACACGTTCTGCTGCTAAATGCGTAGGCTTGGACTTAGCTGTTTTAGTGATAAGGATCAGATATAACAGGTGTCAAAAGCAGGACAGTGGGGCCGGTGACTCACCGGCTCAGCAGGTAAAACATTTGCTGCCAACCAGACAATCCCAGTTCAGTCCCCCACGTAAAGATGGAGATAACAGATCCCACAAAGTTGTTCTCTGACCTACACACACACACACACCACAACTCACATTACACACACACACAGTAAAAATCAACATATAATTTTAGAGTAGGAAAGTGTGCTGGGGTTTAGCTCTATGGGGGACACTTTGGTTTACTAGTACAGAAGGAAAGTGAAGTAGTTATGTGTTTGTAGCAATTAGCATCAGACTATTGGTGACGTCAGCAGTGAGCACATTTGCCACAGGAATGTTTTTGGACACGTAACTCTGCTTAGAGCCGTTCTTCTTCCATATACTTCCATGGTTTCTTCTACTTCTTTTTTTAGTTTTAAAAATCTTTCAACCTACAAAAACTATTTACTAAACAATACTGTAATAACAAAGTAATATATACTATAAACATCGACCTTCAAGTCTTTTTGGGCCTTTCCTTGATGAAACAGACACTGTGGCACTCCTAATAGAGACACAACAGTAGGCTACAAAACCAACCCTGAAGTGGCAGCACCACAGGGCTGTCAGCGCTGTGGGTCTGCTCAGAAAGACTGGTGTTAGAGTCCTGGTGGCCTGCTGTTCCTGTTGGTAAAGGAAGCTGCTGTCTACTTTGCATAGAACCTGGCCCTGCTGCTGCCACTGCTACTGCTACTATCATGGACAGAGCTTCCATGGAACCTGTGGTACAGAAATGCCACAGTCAAGTTCAGTCAGTATTGTGTGACAAGACTATGCCACAGGTGAGTATGAGGTACGTAGTATAAGCCTGGCCTTTAATCCTGGCTTGTGGAGACAGAGTAGTCATCAGGAGCTCTGAGGCCTGAGGATGAGAGAAAATAAGACAGACGGAGAGGGGTGAGAGTGCAGGAAGATGCCCCACGTGTCTAACTCAAGGAGAACAATGTGTGCACAGTCCTGACACGGGAAGACATTCAGACTAGCTGAGGCACAGACTGGAATGAAGGACAAAGCAAAACTGGAGGCTGACAGCCTAAAGTGAGACTACTTGGGGGCATCAGGAAGCTTTACAAGAGCTCTTTCTTCTCATGTAATCACTACCAAACTATTAGAACTGGAGATGGCTGTGAAGTTGGAAGCTGCCAAATCAGACCTGAGCCAGAGTGTAAAGAATACATTAAGGACAAAGTTGACAGGTGAGAGTGAAAACCCAGCCGGGGGGGTTTACAATACATCCAGTGCAAGCGATGATCTCTAGTTCTAGGGCAGTGGCAGTGGAGGTAGAGAGGACACCAGAGCTGTCCTTACTCCACTCTAAACCCAGAACAACTATAGTAACATCTTTTTAAAATTACATTTTATTTATCTATTGTGTGCACACACATGTGTTTGTGCCATGATGCACATGTGGAGATCAGAGGACAACTTGACAGAATGGGGGAAAGTTCTCTCCTATGTGGGTCCTAGGGGTCAAACTCAGGTCTTGGTGACAAGCACCTTTAACTGCTAAGCCATCTCACTGGCCCAGGTTTAACATTATGTGTTGTCGATAGTATCAAGGATGAAAAAAAAATGAGTAATACAGAGTACTACCCTCAAAGAACATACATTCTAGAAGAATTAGACACACAAAGGGGTGGCCATAAAAAAGGGGGAGACTGCATTGGAGATGACAGAGACAGAATTTGGAGGGAGTTCTAATCTAGCCTGATGTGGCAGGTAGTTTAGACTTTCTGGAAAAGGTGGCATTACTAGGCAAAGAAGAGGAATATGAATGCTAGATGGAGAAGCCAGCATGAGCAAGACCTCAAGAAAGAATACAGCTAAGATACCATCGACAGCTGGCATTGTCAAAGCATGAAGGGCAAGACGGGGTACAGTGTGAAAGACGTTGTAAGAGCAGGTAAAGACTGCGGCAGACAACAGGACTGCTGAAGGCTGTCTATAAAGCCTATTAGGAAATGGCACGATGACTTCTGATCTGACCTAAGCCAGTCATCAAGAAACTATATTAATTCCCATTTCCTTTCCATTCCTTTTTTTCAGCCAAGCCTAAAAAACGAATGATACTTTATAAAACCATGTGATTAGTTTTATCTTCAAAGTTAATGAACACTTTATTCTTAAGATAAAAGCTTGTTTGAACTGATCAAGGGCATAATCAGCTGAACAAAAGATGGCAAGGCAGACATAAGAATTCATAGTGGTTATTTTTCAATTCTAAACATGATTTCTCTCTCTCTTTCTCTCTCTCTCTCTCTCTCTCTCTCTCTCTCTCTCTCTCTCTCTCCCTCCCTCCCTCCCTCCCTCCCTTCCTCCCTCCCTCTCTGTTGATTTATGAGTGTTAGATTGCCCATATAGACTCAGTTTTTTCTTAATATGCTTTTTAAAATAATGTTTTTATTTATTTTTTTGTCAACAATACATCTTGATCACGCCCAGTAAGGCCCCCTTCTACTCTGCCTGGAACCTCCAATACCCACTCTTCCCATTTTCCTGTCCTCTTTTTTTTTTTAATATTAAACCTAATTAGTGCCCTCTGTATTGTCTATGTTTTTATCTTAAAGAACAAAATCATTAGGCACAGAGTACATTTCATAACATTATAGTAAAGAGCCAATCTTAAAAGCTTTCAATGATTTTTTTTCAAATGCTAAAATTTTTTAATTTTCCCTTCAATCAAGATAAACGAATCAACCTATGGCCTCTTTTTCATTTCACACTCCGGGTAACCTCTTGATCAGTATCAGACAGAACAGTGGCAGAACTCTGTAACTGAACACACTTTAAAGATCTTAAGCCATAACTTATATACTATTAAAGAAGATTTGAGTGAAACAGACAGGGTCTATAAAACAAGAAAAGATTATCATACATAAGTGCTTTATCTAAAAAAAATAGGGATGGGAATTATCTGACATTTTAGACAAATATAAAAGATTTCTGTCACTACAAAAAGGAAATGATTAGGTCATTCCCATCTCACTTGAAACCAAACTACGTATGTGTCTTAGTTACAACAAAGACGTCCTTTCTTTTCCACAGAAAACCTTGCTGGTAATTTACAACCCTGAACATCACAAATCAGCTCAAGGCATGACTGTCAAGAAAGAACTCATTTAATTCCTCCAACCTCTGCAATTCACTGCTTCAACTTGTCCCTTAGTGCTCATCCTTTGACTATGAACACTTACAAACTCATAAAAGGGTATGTGTAGTGTGTGAGTGTGTGTGGTGTGTGTATGTGGTGTGTCTGAGTATGTGTGTGTTTCTAACACTACAATTCGATGTCAAGCCTTATTACTGGCTATTCATTCAAATAAACCTTAAGACCATTAACTCCCTCTGGCTGAAGTGATAATAAATAAGCTATCTAACAGTGTCCTGCCCTCTCTTTTCTTCTGTACTTTATGAACTGCAAAGACTCTCTCCCAGGAGGTACAGTCCAACACATGAGAAAACTCCACTAACCTTCATGACATTAGTAGTGTTTCTCGACAAAACTAAATAAATTCAAAGGCATTCCTTAAACTTTGCAAGTTCTGACACCTTAAAAATGAAATTCATTTACTGATCATCACTGAACATAAACCTATCTATCAAAATAAAATGACTTCTAAGTCACAGCTTGATGCAGAAGAGGATTTTTAGATTAAAATCAACGGGAGACGGATCTTCTGCATACTATCCAACAAAACAGCTCTGTGTTCTGTAGAACCATTCTGCGCACACATACGCCAGAGATAAAAATCTAGTATTGCTTCAAATTCTAGATGCTGGTCTGAAGTTACCAGCAGCTTTACGACTGAGATATTTTCTTTTGTGAGTATTTGCTGAAAATGGATGAAAATTCCCTTCCTGCTGTGCTGCTGAAGGGGATGTCCTGGATGCAGGAATGGGGAAGACAGACAGGAACTGCAGAGAGGCACTGCTTCCCCACAGATGGCATGGACCTCCATTCTGAATGCAAATCAGATGGATGGGCTCATCATTCCTCTTGATAGGGAGCCACGAGAAGGAAATGAAAGTCTCCACACAATGAGACTCGGGGAGATTCTCATGTCAAGCAGGACTGGCAGAGGCTGGCTTCTGGAACTCCCCCAATCTGCAGAAACAGCACTCACAGCTTCCCCTACACCCCCTTCGTTTTCTAGAGAACATAAGATGCCCTCTTCTCATTGTTTCTACCTGGAAATGGAAGCTAGTTTTTGATCTCACCCATAGAAATGTGGCAAGATTGCTCCTGAATCTGTTTCCAACCAAAATATTTAGACTCAGATTTATAAAGAAGAAAGAATTTTAAGTCATTTAACTCCCATGCAAACAGCGCACGTTTCTCTGTATAGGCTGTCACTACTATAACGGGTATGCAAAGTAAAGGTAAGAAGAAACTAGAATGCACAAGACAAAAACACGAGGAGAGACAGACAGTCCACAGCTAGCAGGCGGCAGCATCCCCCATCCTACTCAACCTCAGAGGCCTGTGGAAGTTCGCTCCTTGTGTTCTTCTCATTACTCCCCTTTGTCAGTAGTATTTCTGTAGATAAGGCAGCCGAGTGCAGGCTTACTCTGTGACTGCGGGCGCTGGTCAGACCCCACTTTCCATGGACAGTGGACTTGAGGTGAAAGAACGAGCAGTCAGAATCTGAACTCTACTCTGTGTTAGCTATGACTTAGGCATGTGGTTTGACAAACAGAATGAGTGCCCTAATCATATCAGCACTGTGTTCTCCAGTGGCAATCATTAGAAGTTTAGATTATCTGATATTCCATGAATTGAGAGGCTTGAGAATTAATATAGTTGAAAATTAATTTCACATGCTGCATCTTCCCACTAATCCTCTGTCTCCATCCTAATTTTTTATTTCTTTAATACACATGCTTTCTCAGATTCTGCCAAGTCTCAGGTTTCTCACTAATCTTCTGTTTATACTGAAGAGTAATTGGCATGGAGTGGGTAACCAGGTAATTTACCCAGTGATATATGCTCACGTGTGCTGCCCACAAACAGTTCAACTTGGATAAATGCATACAATGCAACAATAAAATGAAAATTAAAGCAATTATTATATTACTATTATGCAAAAAATCTTGAATAAATTCAAGTATTTTGCTTCAGATAAAAACACTAGTGATGGGCTTGAAGCTAAAGAGTAGGAGACCGACACCAACTACTCTTTCTAGAAAACCCTATTATCTCCGCTGTTATTACTGCCATCATTGTCAAAATGTCGATTATAGAAGGTAGTCCATCAACACATGGATGGGAAAGCCCAGTCTCTACCTGTGCACAAAAAGCATCAGTGCATACTGAGGCAGGGGCAGTCTTCCTCTGCACCACATGGTGGTGGGAATCATAGAACTGTGAAAACAGTAATGGCAAACTACCAAGAAGCACGACCCCCAAATGTCTTTTAAGAGATGAGCACTAACATTTTAGCACTGGATATGCAGAAAAGTGACTGAAGCACTTTTTTGTTTGTTTGTTTGGCTGGTTGGTTTAGGTTTTTTTTTGTTTGTTTGTTTGTTTGTTTTGTCCTGGAACTAGCTCTGTAGACCAAGCTGGTCTCGAACTCACAGAGATCTGCCTGCCTCTACCTCCCGAGTGCTGGGATTAAAGGCATGCGCCACCATCGCCTGGCAATATTTATTTATTTATTTATTTATTTATTTAGTATGTATATAATATTCTGTCTACATGTATGCCTGCAGGCCAGAAGAGGGCACCAGACCTCATTACAGATGGTTGTGAGCCACCATGTGGTTGCTGGGAATTGAACTCAGGACCTTTGGAAGAGCAGGCAATGCTCTTAACCACTGAGCCATCTCTCCAGCCCCAAGCATTTAGTTTTATAGGAAAAGGCTTGCTTGTGTACCCTGGATGGCCTTGAACTCTCAGTAGCTCACCCTAGTCCAATTTCCCAAGTACTGAGATTACACGTATGTAGCACTGTGCCAGCTCTATTGCAGCATATCTCAAGTGACAAACTGTCCCTAATATATGTTTGCGTATTTGTTTTTATTTGTAATACATCTATGAACAGTTCAATATGTGTAAAGTACTGTGTAAGGTACAAAGGCGATAGAAACGCCAGGCTACCTAAATGTGTCGGCATTCCTTTGCAAAGTACTGACTCATTAGCAATGAATAAATACACATTTTAAATAATATAAATTTAGAGATAAGGAGTGGAAACAATACAAGATTTAAAAAAGGAATTCTGCCTAGGTACAGTATCCCCAAGTTTCCACTTAATTTCTAGCTGATTTGTAGTTCATATTTTTCATAAGGATTAAGTCTCTTAAGAGATATAAAATGGAAGGAAATGGAATCAATTAAAAATAAATGATAAACAATTATAATAGAAAATGAAATAAGGTCAAGAGTTGCAAAATAAAACCAACATACTTTACAAGTTTAATTTTTGGTGAGTAAAAAAAATTTTAAGGAGATAACTCAAGTACAGAAACCTTACTAGTTATTCTACTCACTACTTATAAGATTTAAATCCAAACCACCCAACTAAACAAAAAACAATTGCTTTGAAGTATTGTGATATATTAAGCCAATTTTTTCTGCATAAAATATACTAGCACAGTGTCACCAAAGATTATCAAGTACATCCTTAGAGATGATAATAACACTGTTTTCATAAGGCTGTTTCTTAAAATATCAGTTCACAAAAGTTGACATCATGGTCCCACCACAGATTTTTCACTTGTTAGTTATATTCAGAGAATAGACAGTGGAGAGAGACTACCAGTGTGTGACGACAGAGCAGCTAATAAGAACAGCTCCCAAACATGTTGGAGAATATAGTTGAAGATGTGTTACATTTGTTTATGCTGTGGAACATTTGTTTAATGATGTAAAGATGGTTGCATTCTTTTATGTGCATTTGTCTAACTCTGTAAAAATGTGTTACTTTGCCTGCCTAAAACACCTGATGGTCTAATAAAGAACTGAACAGCCAATAGCGAGGTAGGAGAAAGGATGGGGGGGGGGGGCTGCCAGGCAGAGAGAATAAGTAGAAGAGCGAGGTGTGAGAGAAGGAGGAGAGGAGGATGGGAGAGGCCAGCTACCAGCCAGTCACAGAATAGGAAGGAAAGAAAGAAATACAGAAATAGAGAGAGGTAAAAGACCAAAAGGTAGATGGATAATTTAAGTTATGAAAAGCTGGCTAGAAACAAGCCAAACCAAGGTTGGGCATTTGTAAGTAAGACTAAGTCTCTGTGTATTTATCTGGGAGCAGGGTGGTGGGCCCCTCAAAGAGCAAAGAGTAAAGACAACCAAATCCACACCAGCTTGTCCCACACTGGAAAGGAGAGAGGTGAACACCACACACAAGGACAATATTATTTTTAGTAGTAAATAGCTTTCTACTTCAACACATGGGCAAGCAGGTACTTAAAGTTCCAATCCACACAATTTTATCTTGCAAAATCTCCAGGGTACACATATCTGGTCTGTTTAGGAACGTACAAGGCCTCTCTGTGTCCCTACTACCTGAGGAGAGGGGCATTAGCTAACGGCACCAGTAGGATCAAGAGTAAGACATGTTACCACCAACAGTCGTGGATCTGGTCAGAGAAGGCTGTAATAAAGCTTCTTCCTCATTAAATTGTTTCTTGAGTTCTTCAACAGACTCCAGGTGGAGCTGGAGAAACTCTGCTGTGGCTGCTGCTGCTGCTTCCTTAACAGGATCGATCATCCTCTTCAGAAGAACCAGGTCATCCTTGTGGACTTTCAAACAAAGCTTTTCCATTTCTCGGATATTAGAGCGGAGTTGCTATGAATGAAAAAAAGAAATATTGCCATCACCATCTCTCAAGGTAAGACCTATTTCTTAGAATAATTTGTTACAGTGGTTTTGAATGCAAATTAGTACATATTGTCTACCACAGAGGCATACAGTTTTTCAGTTTCCCTCATCTCACTTGGCTGGCCAAATCAAACATATTTAGAATCCATGCCCTCAAACTTTGAATTCATATAGTCATTTTCCCTTATTAAATGTGACGGCTGCACTATAAATGCTGTAACTAGCACTGTGGGACACATGCGGAACTAAAATATTCTAAGAACCCACATGGTCTGTATGGTTAGGTCACAGATATAATGTCTGATAAAAGTAAACAATTTCAAAATGAGTAAAGATAAAATGAAAAAAGAACCAACAAATCAAAAGATAAAAGCATGTAATAGAGGCTAAAAAGATGGCTCAGAAGTTATGAGCAGTAGCTGCTTCTTCTAGAGGACCCAGGTTCAATTCCCAGCATTCACATGGCAGATAATAACTCTCTCAAACTCCAGTTTCAGAGGACCTGGTGACTTCTACTGGGTTCCATGTGTGCAGCATGCATGTGGTGTACAGACATACACTCTACACATAAAATAAAAATAAAATATTAAAAAAGCACATAAAGAACAAATATATAATCAATTATATCAAATATAAATTAAATATTTTTATAAAATAAAGATTATTTTAAAGATTGGATAAACAAACAAAAGAGATACATTTAAACATAAAAACAAAATGGTTCAAATGAAAAGAGTAAAAAAAAAAATCACATAAACCCTAGCATCCCTCTCCCAAGAATTACTACAGCAACATTACTGTCAGATACAGACTTTAAAGCTAACACATTACCAGAAATAGAGAACCACTTTATAATAAGATTCTCTTCAGAAATACATAACAACACAGATGGAATACATATCATATGAAAGCTGACAGAACTACAAATTGTTTCCTTTCTATATGTGTGTGTGTGAGTTTGGATGTGTGTGGGTGCGTGTGGTAACGAAACACATGCCTGTGGAGGACACAAATTTGATAGCAAGTGTCTTTCTTTGTAGTTCTTCTTCATTTTCTGAGGCAGGGTCTCTGACTGAACCTGGAGTACACTATTCCAGCGAGTCTAGCCAGACGGCTTGTTCTAGGCATTCCCTGTCTCTGCTGCCCAAGTGCTGTGGTGACAGGTGCCACCCTGCCTGCCTGTCTGTGGTCCTTATGCTTTACCCACTGAGCCATCTCCCCAGCCCAAAGTTTTAATTAAATTCACAGTCATAGAAAAAGGTCTTAAAAATACATAGTAATTAATAAAACAAATGGCAAGGGTATATTAGGTATAAAGTGTTTGAATAAGAAAGTTAATACAGCTTGATGTAAGTTGCTTAGAACATTAACCCATATACTAAAAATATAAACATAAAAACAATGTTAAAGCAACTTTCACAAATTTCAAAAACAATGACTGCATGTACTCTGAGCATAATTAAGTTAAATTTGAAACCATTAATTAAAATATATATTTATATATAGAAGTAAGAAAGATATTTCTAAATAGTCTGCAGGTAAAGAAAGAAGTCACAATGGAAATTAAAATCCTATGGCCTGAATGCAAAGAAAAGTAATACATATTAAAAGTTGTAGTGCTCCGTAAAAGAGTTAGGAGTATACTTCTCCAAAGATATACATATCTTTGAATAAGAATTGTCCCCGTGGGCTCATATATATGAATGTTTAGTTGTCCAGGGGTGGCCCTACTTGAGAAGAATTAGGTGTGGCCCAGTTGGAGAAGATGTGGCCTAGTTGGAGAAGGTGTTGTCACTTGAGGGTAGGCTTTAAGGCCCAGTGGCTCTCTTTTTCTTCCCCTCTCTCTCTTGCTCCTGCAAATCAGCCTTTCCAGAACCATGTCTGCCTACATTCGCCATGCTCCCCACATCATGACGGTAGACTAACACCCAATTAAATTCTTCCTCTTACAAAAGTTGCCTTGGTCATGGAGTTTCTTCACAGCAACACAACACTGACTAAGACAGTTCCCTTTCCTTTTTCTTGTCTTCTGTCTTTTCCTTTCAGATGCTTGACAGAGCCTACACATGCTTTTAAGTTTCCTAACAGTTTGTGTTCCCTTACCCATGAGCAACCATCCTCTTCTCTATTCTAAGCCTCCCCTCCACGCAGCTGACATATATAGCTTTCTCTGGGCTTTTCTTTTATTTGAAGAACAAAAAAAGAATGGATACAAATTAGCAAGCTAAATATCCATCTCAAGAACCCGCAAGAAATACAAAAGCAAAGGCAAATGTAAAAAGGAGAGAAGGACACAGATGTGAGTAATACTTAGACAAAGAAACGGGTACACAGATTAACAAAACAGAACTGCTTTTGGGAAGAGTTAAAACCCATAAGCTTCACAAAAGTTGTTTTAAAAACAGACACGAATTACCAAAAGGGGGCATCACTACAAATCTAAAAGAATTAAAACTATAATAAGAAATTATGAATAAGCCAGACGTGGTGGTGCACACCTTTAATCCCAGCACTCAGGAGGCTGAGGCAGAAAGCAGATGGATCTCTAAATTCAAGGCCAGTCTGATCTACAGAGAGAATTCTGGGAGTCAGGGCTACACACAGAGAGACCTTGTTTTGAAAACAAAACCAAAAAGAATTATGAATAAATTTATGTCACTAAGTTAGAAAAATTAGATAAAATGGAGAAATTTCTACAAAACTATAATTTATCAAACTGATAAAAATCAAAGCCTAAATGGTCACATAAAAATTAATTTTGTTAGGAGGGGGAGGGAAAGGGGAGGCGGCGATGGGGAAGAGACAGAAATCTTTAATTAATTAATAAAGAAATAAATAAATTAAAAAATAAATATTAATTTAACATAAAAAATTAATTTTGAGCAATACAAGTTAGAAAGTACTAAAAAATAGAAGAAAAAAATTAATTTTGTTTTTCTTGTTTTTTTGGGATAGGGTCTCATCTAGTCCAGGATTGCCTCAATTTTGCTATGGAGCCAAGGCTGGCCTTGAGCTCCTTGATTCTCCTGTTTCTACCTCCTTCTACCTTCTAGAGATTGTAGGCACCTCGATACTATTAAATAAATTAAATGTATATTTTTAAAAAATTCTCCTGCCTGTCCCTTCCCCATGTTAAACAACAATCAACCAAATTGTTTTTAAACGACAAAACCCAAACCAGCAGAAACTGTGTCACTGGTTTGTCAGTTTTACCAAATATTTATAAGAAATTACACAAATTCCTCATGGGAAAGAGTCAAAGACTTGACACCAACAGTCAACAAGAAAAAGAAGCTACCCCCAGCAAACTCATGCAGTCCCACATAGTGAGTGAATAGGCCCACTTCAAAAGATGGATTAGAAGACACATTAACAGGCAACAACAGCAAACTGCAAGCCTGTCCCAAAGACTCGCTCTGCTTAATTCAGTCTATAATGTTCTGAAACAGGCTGACTCAAACTGCTGTCTGAAGGAGTCGTTTGGTGGCAAATTTAAACAGAGAAGATGGGAAGTGTTTGCCGTAAGAGTCAGTCAGGATGGTGATGCCTCTGGTCAAAGGTGGTGGTAACCGAGATGAGGCCACAAGGCCTTCTAGAATGCTCGCAGCTCTCCATTTTGGTACATAAAGTGTACCAAATAGACTAAGTGTAATTATTTAGGAGTATATTTATGGTTTAAGTGTTATATAGTACATTTAATATGGTTCAGAGTTTAATGTTTTTAAAAAAGAAATTTATATTTATCTAAGTGATAACCAACCTAAGGTTGGTTATAGATATGATTATATCTACCTACCTATCTAGATAGATAGATAGATAGATAGATAGATAGATAGATAGATAGATAGATAGATAGATAGATAGTTGAAAACATGGTGCAGTGGAAATCTAACCTGTGGAGGTATGTGAGTTATTAGCCCAAGAATCTTTTTTCTTTCATTGGGTGGAAGAAGTAATGAAAGGACTACTTCTTGGAGTTGAATTCTGACCTACCAACATAAACCCATGCTGTAGGGAGAAACTCTGTGAGAAGGCACACATCAGCATGGAGTGACTGATAGTCAGCAAAAGGAATACTGCAGTCTGTGAGTCCCAGGAAAGTTAATTTTATCAGCTGCAAAGAAAACAGCTGTATAATACCACAAGCATAAATGATTGTGATAAGATTTACAAAGAAAGAAAGGAAGGAAGGAAGGAAGGAAGGAAGGAAGGAAGGAAGGAAGGAAGGAAGGAAGGAAGGAAGAAAGGGTTTCACTTTCTAAAAAGTGAACTTAAGACATTATAAGGGTAAATAAATCCCACATAAGAAAAGAAAGTGACATCTAAGGAATCAGCTATGATTGCAGTTCAGGGTGGGAAATTCAGAATCTTGAGACACTTACCAGAAGGGGGTAGGGAGGGAGGAAAGTCAAGTGAACCCAAGAGTGGTGCGAAACAAGGAGAATCATGCAAGTAAGAGCCCAGAATGAACGGGGGCTGGTGGAAAAGTTAGGAACAATAAGAGGATATAAAAATACATGTACAGCAAGAACAAGAGAGAAGTCTCGGGCCCACTGCTTTGGGGCAGATGGTGTAATGCTAACAGATGATGAAGAGAGCAGAACCACTTAGCTCCTGTTTTGCTTTTGGTTCTGTATTGAGGAAAATTTCAAAATTGCAAGGGGGTAAGAAACATGCCCAAAGGAAATCTGTGTCACTACAGAGATGTGGACAGGCTTCACAAAGGAGTGGCTTGGTGCTGTCTCTGAAAAACGGTCGTAGGGAAGCAGGACGTACCAAACACAAAGCCCTCTTGGTCTGCACTTTGGCAGCAGCAGGACACCTCATCGTTTCCATATTTAACAGCACTGGGCCAAACTAGCTTTCACACTGGGTGAAAGCACGGGGCCAAGTGAGGTAGCAGCATCTGTCCTTCCCAGAGGGAGACAGCATGATGCCTTAGATGTCATTCGCCCCATCCTACCCTATGCCAATTAGGACAGAGGTCAAAGATGAAGAGTCCAGATTAATCTCATAAATATTTTAAAGCAAAAAAAATCAAGTTAAATTTCTCTGAACTCACAATAACCTAGAGTAACTTCCTTTCTATCCACACCAATTAGGAAGCTTCTTACCTGCCATTTGCTTCCTCCCCTGCTCTCTCCCTGTTATTCCCTCCCTCTGAACTGTTGTCTGTTTGCCTCATTATCACCCTTTTCTATTGCTTCTCCCCTACCCAAACACCCCTTTTGGAAATAAAAAAGTAGAGCGAGTGTTCCCCTGCCTCCTAGTAAGATCATGAAAGGCAAACTTTACATTTACCGAGTCCTTGACTGGTTATACGCTTTTGCATCTGTGTAGTTTACAGAACTGGGCAGACTTCCTACAGGCAGTATCCCCCCAAATGAGCTCTAAAATCTCCTGACCAGTCTGCTCCCAACAAGTTCCATGTCTGTGGAGAAGAGGGGCTGAGGACATTTCTATAAAGGACATGTTGGTTCTCCAGTGACTTACACAGTTTCCAGCACCTTCACTTCCTTGTAAAAATTGGCCACAAAAATCTTTCTTAATGCTAATATTCCTTACTCCAGAGAAGAACAGTATTACGCCTACTCTACTTGCAGTTTCAAAACCTTAGAGACTGGTTGGCTTATCCTGTTTTCCAAAGACAGCAGAGCCCTGAGACTAGAGCACTGAGGAGAAAAGAAACACTGTACCTTGCAGATGCCCAGGGGCTGTTGTTAAAGCAGTGCTCGGTGAGAAATGAATTAGAACCTCAGAGTGAGGAATCCATACAAGGCTGGAGAAAGACTCATCTTAAAAGATGAAAAGAAATAGTGACAGATGACACACTACCACCAGAGACAGTAAACAAAGGCAGAGCATTGGGTGTCACTCAAAATGAAAACAGAAAAGGAAGCACCTTTTTAACAGCACTAGTCAGCTGTGCGGTGACAGTAAAGCAAAGGCACATGCATCTGGA
The DNA here is from genome assembly GCF_014885135.2 of Alexandromys fortis. Lineage (NCBI taxonomy): Eukaryota > Metazoa > Chordata > Mammalia > Rodentia > Cricetidae > Alexandromys > Alexandromys fortis. The sequence goes on from NW_026067972.1 coordinate 1,896,218, forward strand.
GTTCTTGGAAGAGGGAGGAAAGGGGACAGAAGAGCATACTAAGAAGAAAATAAAGGTAGAAAATTCTCCAAATCAATGCAACAGTAAACTAAGAGGTCAAAGGTGCTCAACAAACTGAGAGAAGAAAATGCACCATGTCCAGTGAGAGTCCCCAAAGCTGTGACAAAAGGAGAGTAGCAAAGGCAATGGGAGGACACCTTAAGAGGCATAAAGATGGGCTGAGGAAGATTCCACAAAACAATAAACAATCCAAATATCCATTAACAGCTAAACAGATAAACTATGCTATATTCACATAATGCAATGTTATTCATTAATAAAAAGAAATTAAATATGGACTCATAGAACAAGAGGGACAAATCTTGGAATAGTCACAGAGTTAAAGAAACTGGATTTTATGCTGTATGATTATGATTTTCATATTCTGTATAGATTATATAAAATTCCAAGAATCTCCTACCTGGGGCACAGCAGCAGAAAGCCAGTTAGTGGTAGGAGGTCGGGGAAGGTATTAGCAGAAGGACATGGCAGGGAGAAGCCAAGAGGGCGCAGGGGTACAGAAGTGTAGTTAAGAAGTGATCCAGGTGATAAAATCTGCAGTGATTAGGGGATACCTTTATCACAGAGACACAGGTCAAACATATCTTAAAGATTAGCTACTTTAAATACATGTACCCTATGGCATGGTAGTTAATAACACAAGAAAATTATTTGAGATAAAGGAGGGGAAATATGTAGCAATAAATTACTTATATACAGTCATACTTAAGTCAGGTAAAGATTTCATTCAGATGAAGTTGGGGAATGGGAATGGGCTTTCCTAGAACTGGCAGCTTCCTTGAAAGAGAAAAGAAACTGAGACAACTATGAGGATCTGACATAAATAAGCAGTAAATACATGGTATTTATTATATTATCTTACAATTTTAAATGTTTCTGTGTTTAAAATATGCACATGTATAATTTTTTAAAATGTGCTTAATATTAGAGTTGCTATCCGACAGTTTCCTATGCTATTAGACTTGGGGTAGGAATCCTCTAGTTACAAAGACAGCAGGTAAAAATCTAGCCTATCAGTCACGTGGGGTGGGGTGGGGTAAGAGTATGGTGTGTACCTTCACTAATGTTGTACAGCAAATTGAAATATTCTTTCCTAGAAAGGGACTTGTTAACAGGAAGTTAACAGAATTTAAAAGCTCAGAAAGTGAACAACTAACAAGTCTGAGGAAGTTCTTAAAACTCAGGAGAGCCACAGGCCTCTTCTGCAAGGTTATATTGCTGGGTAGAAGGGACTCTGACTGGCCAAGCTGCCCAAAAGTTAGAGAGCTCCAGGGAAGCAGCTTTTGTGAGCTGTCACCCCAGCTATGGTGGATTTTCAGGGATGCAGCTGCCTTCAACTCATCCACAGTTCTCTAAGTAACCCTTAGTAAGCCCACTGGTCCTCTAAGCTAGACTTTGGTGGAACTGTTTCTCTGATCTATTGTTGGTTCCCTGTGTGGGATAAGTACACATCTGCTTATCTCTCCCCAGCAGACACAAACAAAAATGTGTCTAACATCAGTACCCTGATGATCACACTAGCCACCTTCCTCATCTGCTGTTCCTATCCTTGCCCCTTCAAGACTACCTTTATTTTAATGGGAAAGAGATGTCTTCAGGTTGTCTTAGGTCACTAAATGCTCAAAACCTTCTGGAGCTTTCCTCCCCACTCTGAGTTGCTGCTTCCTGCAGGTCCTCTCATGGCCTGACCCAGCTGGAGTCTGACTTTATCTCCCACACTTCTCCTTCACAAATCACCGGGTGGGCATGCCAAACATCCTCCCACCACAGCCTCCCTCCAGACTGTCCCCATGCTTGGAGAACCCTGTCCCTCATTTTATGCCTCCAGTTTCCTCAGGGCTTTCCTAAAACATTATCCAGAACCTTCCACAACTACTGCTTATATAAGAGTTCATTACTAGATTTTTGACCCCTGGCTTTACTTTTCTTCATGCCAAGTGTAACCATCAGTTATATTAGGTATTTATTTACTTGAAAAACTATTTTAAAAATAATGTAGAGAAAGGGGAACTCTTGGATACTTGGTGTGGAAATATAAATTAGTACATCAATTATGAAAAATGGCACTGAGGTTCCCACACAAAAATGATTGCCCTGTGATCCAGCATTCCACTTGAAGGTGTATATGCAAAGGAAACAAAATCAGTTTGTCAAAGTGGTTTCTGTTCTTCTATGCTATCCACAGCACTGTCTGCAAAGCCAACATATAAAGTCAATTTAAGGGTTAGTCAATGGTGAGTAGGAAATGAAAACCTGGTGGCAGATATACAGAAAACTGGAAACTACACCCCCCCAAAAAAAAAGTAATAAAAGCTTTGGTTTGCAGTGTAGATGAGTCTGGAGGACACTATGCCAGGCACAGAAGGAGCAATGCTAAATGATCTCATTGACAGAAGAATCTAAAACAGCTGCTCTCATAGAAGCCGAGTGTAGAATAATAGTTACCAGAAGCTGGGGGAGAGGATGAGGAAAGGGTAGAGAGGTTGTTCAACAAGCACAAAACTACAGTTCTAGTATGTTCTGGTGCTCTTGTTCAGCAGGGGAACTACACTTACCACACTTTCTGGTATGTGTCCGAACAGCTAGAGAATTGTGAATGCTGTCACCACAGCAAAATGACAAAAGTTTCAGGTGACAGAACTGCCTGGCTGCATCACCACATTAACACACCCCCTTAAAACATCCTACTCGGGGCTGAAGAAATGGCTCAGGGAGTAAGAGCACTGGATGCTCTTGAAGAGGACCCGGGTTCAGTTTCCAGCATCCACATGGCTACTCACAACTCCAGTCCCAGGGATCCAATACTCTCTTCTGGTCTCTGTGGCTACAGAATGCATATGGTGCACAGACATACATGCAGACAAAACACCCAATACTTATAAAAATAAATTCACTGAAAAAAGTCACACTGCACAAATATGGACAGTTACATGTTGTTAAAGATAAACACTTTGCGCTGGGGATACAGTTTTGTAGTAGAGTACTTGTCTGGCATGTATAGTAAGGTCCTGGGTTCAGTCTCCAGAACCAGAAAAAAAGAATAAAATGTAAAATAAAAATAAAATCTCTGATTCTTTCCCCCTGCCACTACCCCAAATACAAAATATATAGGAGAAGGATTTTCTTTTCTTTTGCTTCTAACTTTTTCCAGTGTCTACAATAACACTGAGAAAATGGGGATGATAAAATATTTCTGTTCTTCTAATAGTAAGACCAGAAGGCAGGAATGCTAAACCCTGAAACGACAGAAAGGGTTTACACACACATGAACCTAGTTCAATACCATCATGGTATAAACCAGTGGTGAGTGTTCCTATAATCCAGGACTCAGAGATGGAGGCAAAAGGATAGGGAATTCATAATCATTCTCACCCACATAGAAGTTCCAGGTCAGCCTGTGCAGAAGACCCCATCTAATAATAATAATAATAATAATAATAATAATAATAATAAATCTGCAGAAATATGCACAAATTAGAGCAATGAGGCCATAAGGGTAGCAAGCTTTAAAAAGGTAAGTTCATCAACTCAGTATTTAACAAGCTTTGCAATATACAAATATAAACTATAAACTATGCCCAAACTTTAAAAAGAAACATATCCCCACCTGTTCAGATTAATAACTAAATTAATAACTAGCTCTCTTCTCCCACTTTATTCAGAAATATCTCCAAATTCCTGTCTAAAGCTTGGGTTACAGTCAAACATATACTTCTCTATATGGATGATAATTGTAAAAAGCAATTATTCTAAGTTAATTGAGAATTCTGAAAAAATGGCTAATTATGTATTTGATGATTAAAAGAAGAGTGGCTATGCATATATTTGCCTTCATTAAATATTGATTTAGGATTCCTAATGTGTTTTTATAACATGCAATTTTGAGAGCAAATTGTGTACAGCAGAAAACATTTGGTATCATAATAATTAATCAGATTTCTTTACAAACACGAGCACAAGTCCAGTGGTAAACATTTAAATACCACAGCAAACACACTCTAGACATAGTATAATTTACTGCTAAGGGCTCCAGAGTCATAACTATTTAATTAAAGTAAATCTGGACTATTCTTTATTTGCACTGTTTACCTCATAAAGTTTATTGATAGTAGTATGACATTACACAAGTTTTAGTATCAACCAGTACCAAAAATTTTATACATGGCCTCATATACCTATATAAACTAAAAACCAAGTATTAAAGATTGAAATCACAGCTGGGGCAGAGATCAGTAGAAGAGAACTTGCCTGGCTTGCATAGCATTCTGGTTCAATTTGGAGGGAGCAGGCAAGGAGACTAAAACGTCAAAGGGGGAAAAGGACTTAATCCATTTATTCAAGTATTTAATGAACATCTACTATTATGTGTTAAGGGCCATACTTTAGTGCCTATCTAGTTGAGTTAACAGTAAGAGATTATAGAGAAAATATGATTAAACATGGGAATCGGTTCTCACTATGGCAGTGGTTCTCTGATGTGGGAGAGTCTTCTGTTTTGTGTTGATTTCATTCGTTAATAAAGAAACTGCCAAAAAAAATAAAGAAACTGCCTTGGCCATTTGATAGGCAAATGGTCTTAGGCAACCCTGTGAAAGGGCCATGACCCACAGACTGAGAACCACTGTGCAATGGTGTCTAACTAAGCCACTAGAGCACTGAGACCTGGACTCCTCCTACACTGTCACTTACTGCTTCAACAACAAGTCTCTCAAGTTCCTTTAAAAATATTTTTTAGACAAGCATTAATGTCTCTGTTCTTCTGGTTTCTTTTATCTAAAAAAAACCTACTATCCAGAATCCAGGTAGCTAATTTTTATAACACATTTCACAGCTACTCATATACTGACTTTAATTTACTCTTCCAGAAGCTCTAAACCTCTACGCAGATACTGAACTGATAGCTTGTATTGTCACCCAGCTGGGATCCCTCAAGGCAGAAACTGAGATACTTTTTATAACTTCTGCTATCAATCAGTGTTCCCACTGTGTGTTAAGATAGAGAGGAGAGACAAGAGACAGTTTTTCAAAATATTTAGTTTAGGACTGTGGAGACAGCTCAGTTGGCAATGTGCTTGTTATGCAAGCATGGAGAGATGAGTTCAGATCCCCAGCAGACACATGAAAAAGTCAGACACAGAGCATGTGCCAGAGAGCCAGTACTAAGGAGGCAGAGACAGGACGATCCCTGTAGCTCGCTGGCCAGAGACTCTAGCCAAATAGGCAGGCTCCAGGTCAGTGAGAGACTCAGTCTCAAAAATTAAGATGACTGAGAAAGACACCAGACAATGACCTCCGGCCTGCATACACATCCACATCCAAAATATTTATTTTATGCTTTTATATGACAGGTCAGAAAACTGAATAAAAGTAACATGATTACATAATCCATCTAAAACTAACTTACTGAATATTTGCTGCTATTATATAGGCTGTGTAGGATCTTGGCACATATGACTGACACTCTTACAATCATCCCCAGAGTTAGGTACCATTATGCTAATTTGATGACTGAGAAAACTTAAGTTCAGAAACTGTATGTAACTTTCTTAAAGCAAACAATTGCAAACATGATATAATCTATTAGAAATGTATAATTTGAATACAGTATAATGACATTTTACATTCAGAAAAATAGAAAAACAGAAGGGAAGTGGACATAAAGTCCCACCCTTAACCAAGAAGCTATTTGCAATTGATACCTGCTGGCAAAGGGAAAATCAGTTTTTCCACAAGAAAACTGGGTGTATCAACCACTGCCCAGGGCAGGCCCCATGCCCAGAAGTTACTGGCTAACACAAAATTGACTCCATGTTTTCTGTGTGTCTTTTATTTAGTTTCATTTTCTTGGTTTTTCTCTTACTGGAATTTTTTGAGAGAGAAAATATAAAGTCTAGTTGGTAGAGAGGTGGGAAAGATCTGGGAAAGAGTTGAGGAAAGGGAAGCAATATGGTCAAAATATACTGTGTGAAAAAAAATTAAATAAAAGAATTATTTTACAGGAGTTACTGTGTTTTATATAGTGTTTAAATTATTTTTGTATTTTAAGTGTGTGTATGAGTACACATGCATATGCACATATGCAGTCAGAGAAAAACCAGTTCTGGCAGCTGGTTCTCCCCTTCAGCCATGAACGGTACAAGTATCACTACGGTCATACTCACTGAGCCATCTCTCTGGCATTAAGCTGCAATTTTAAAAAGATATATTTAAACAAGCTTTTTGTGTTTGTTTTTTCTTTTCCTTTTGGCTTCTTCCTTTTTTTGTTTTGTTTTTATTTTTTTCAAGATAGGGCTTCTCTGTAGCTTTGGAGTCTGTTTTGGAACTCGCTCTATAGAGCAGTCTGGCTTCGAGCTCAAGAGATCCACTTGCCTCTGTCTCCTGAGTTCTAGGATTAAAGGCGTGAGTCCCCCCTCACCCCTGCCCTCTGACTCTTGACTTTTTCAAGTCAGGTTTCTCTGTGAGGCCCTGACTATCCTGAAACTTGCTCTGTAGATCAGGGTGGCCTCGAACTCAGAGATCCACCTGCCTCTGCTACCTCAAATGCTGGGAGTAAAGGTGTGCGCCGCCACCACCACCACCAGGCTGAACAAGCTTATTTTTAAGCAACTCTTTTTTCAAGTGGTAAGTCAGATTTAAAAAAAAAATGCAAGTAATCAAAATAAAATAGGAATCTGAAAATATGGTTATACTATAAGACAAAAAAAATGAGTCTCAAAAAGTTGAACCAGGAAAGAAAATCCAAAGGCATTACAAAAAATCATTAGAAATAATAAGACTTTAAAAGTAATTGGCTATAAAAATCTATCTATTTTGAAAACTAACTATATTGGTACATTAACCAAAAATTAAAAGAAAGTCAACACACACACACACACACACGCTTATAAAGTATCTAAGACCAAATGAATTAGTACCCTGTACAGTGGTGTGTATTATTATTACTAGGGCTCAGGAGACAGACTAGGATGGTTAAGAGTTTGGGGCCATCCTCAAAGCTATAGTTGGTTTATGGCCAACCTGAGCTACATAACATTTTGTCTCAAAAACAAAATGAATAAAGTAGTTTGAAACAAAACCTTGTTTATGAGTATGGAGAAAGTTACTTGTACATGATACCTAAAGCATAAAACATAAAAGAAAAGGTTGAAAAATTAGATCACATGAGAAGTCCTTTGTCTTAAAACACAAGTCAAATTGAGAAGGTGGGTTTTACAGAAGCCTAATTCAGATAAACCTGGAAAACCTATAACTTGTTTCTAAAACAAAAATATTTTTTTAAATCACAAACTAGCCATGAACAAGCCTATACACTAAGTCCAGAGCAGAGATGAATACAGTAAGTAAACACCAGAATCTAACAAGTTTGATCTCATTACTTCAATGGCACACATAAATCTCTTATACCAGATGGAGGCCAATAATGTCAACATGGTTTTAAAAATCAGTACACAAATTCTCTGATACAGTCAATATATCAAACAAATCATATGATTGTTAGTAAAACATTAAACAGTCAAGACGGTAAGAAACACTAGTCATAATAATCTCATTAACATTAACATGCTCAGGACCACTGGACCCACACTAAATCTTGATGGCATGTGGGATCTGGGAAGAGTCGAATGCCCCCTCTTCCTTAGGCCTGTAATCTATTTATTTACCATCTAGTATAACATAGAGACAAGTTGTATTTCCATCTCAATCTCAAACCAATCTGCTTTTCTCCATCTTATTTGAAGCTACTATCTATTCCTTGCACTTCTGGAATCTTTTCTAGGGACATCTTGCATTCACTCCATCCAATCTCAATTTTCACGATATTGCAAATATTCTAATTTAAATATGTTTATATATCTATATATACATTTGTGCCTATGTGTTTGTCTGATGTGTGTCAAATGTGCTTGAGTGTGAGGTAAAGAACAACCTCTGGTGTTGGTTTTTGCCTTTCACTGTTTTGCAAGGTCTCTCTTGTTCACTGATACACTTGAGTTATTCCGACTAGTGAGCCTAAAATCTTCTAGAGGACTTGCCTGTCTTTGCTTTCATTTTGCTGTAGGGATGCTGGAACCATGGACATGCACTATGGTGTCTAGCTTTTTATATGGGTTCTGGGACCTGAACCCAGGTTCCCAGGCTCGTTTTTAACCACTGTGCCATGCAATCTGAGTTCCCACATTCAGTGAAACAAAGACTGGCAACCCTTTTTGTAGGGCCAGGTAGTGCACAACTTAGACTCTGCGGCGATATAGTCTCTGTAGCAACTATTCAGCTCTGCATTTGAAATGTAAAAATAGTCAACAAACAAACAGCTAGCTGTCAGGCCAGGGCAGCCTGGGAGTTACAATAGTGTGTGCACACATTTGTACATGTTGAGTATGTGTGACCCTTTGTGTGGGGCAGAGGTCAGCATCTGTTGGGTGTCTTCCTCTATCCCTCTCTTCCTTATTTTTTGAGACAGGGTACCAAGCTCACTGAGTGTCTAAAGTGGCTAGACAGCAGGTTCCAAGGATCTGCCTGTCTTCACTAAGGTCAAGATGCATGCCACACCTGACTGACTTTTTACACATTTTACATGTGCTGGGGATCTGAACTCAGGTTTTCATACTTGCCCAGTGGTCACTTTACCTCCTGAGCCATCTCCTCAGGTCCCACAACAAAATACCTTCAAATATTCAAGAGAGAGGAGAGAGACTATGAGAATGAATTAAGGCTAGGTGTGGTAGCTCACACCTACAGCCCCTGCACTTGGGGGCTGTCAAGAAGATGCCATAAGTTTGAGGACACCCAGGGCTACAAAGTGAGTTCTTGGCCGACCTATGCCCAAGTGAGATCCTGTCTCAAAATACAAATAAAGAAGCAAATAAATAAATAAAATTTCACAGAACTAAAGAAAATTATTTTTGAGATGGAAATGATAAGATACAACACAAAACACATTAAAAGTTCAGAGTACTAGGGATAAAAGGAGCACAAAAGGCCCCAAGGAAGAAAAAAGTCCATTGCAAAGACTGGGGAATCAGGTGATTCAGATATTGAAAAAAATCACACAAAGAGCTGGAAAGCATTCATGCTTGAAAGTCAGTTCCAAAGGGAATTCTACACCTGGTGTAACTACAGTGAGGGCTGTAGACACACAGCTACTTAACCCTTTACCTCTGCGTGCTAACCAACACAACAGTGGGGGGAGTTCTGCAGAGACACAGGGAAGGTTCAGGGCAGCAGCTGCTATGCATCAGACAGTTCCACACTGGAATGAGCGATGAAGGGCTTAGAGAAAGAACTTCCAAAATAAAGAACGGGACAGATAGATCTAAACTCATGAAAATATCATTGACAGCAATATGATAAGACATGTGGAACATCTTTTTTTAAATGCCTTTTTAATGTGGAACATCTTAACAGAACTCAAAAATACACAGACAGAAAGCCAGGTAATTAAAAATAAGGTTGTTATTAACTTCAAAAAAAAAAGTAAAGGTCTGGACTGTATTTCACTATTTGATTTGGCAGAAAATAATGTCCTTATAATCAAAATAATGAGGTGCTGAGTACTAACTGAACCAAGGACTGCACATATGCAATTATACAGGAGAAGGGAGGCAGGAGAACAAAGTGGAAAGCTAGGGCTCCACCCACACGGCAGGGGTGAATAGATGGTGTCAAAGCCACAGGGCTACATAGGCTCGTCAGTAATAATGAGGAAACACGGGAAGGGAGCCAAAGGCCTCACAGTGGATAAGATAGAGAACCGTAGGATTCTGCTTCTGCTGTACTACTCTTAAAGAATTATGGACTTATTTAGTGTGAGTGTGCCTGAGTGCCAGAGCACACGTGTGCAGGGCACAGGACAACCAGCCGGAGTCAGCTCTCTCCTTCCACCTTGGGTCCTGGAGATGGAACCTGGGCTCTCAGGCTCGGTGGCCAGTGCCTCTTACCTGATGAACCACCTCACAGACCCTGAATATAACACTATTTCCAAAGCTAGTTTAAAATAATTAGAACTTATTTTTTAAAGTAAATAACTAAATATGGATAATATATTTCATAGATAGAAATCTGGAACTCTCAAATTATAGCTGCTGGTGTCTTACAAGCATAGCTGCATAACCTATATGAAGAACACAATTAAGAAATGTTTGCTCAAGGGATATTTAAGAAACTTTTACCCTCCCTTCAAAGCAATTTTTTAAAAAAAGTTTAAAACTGTAAGTAGCATTATGTTAACCAACCAATTAATTAATACAACCTTGGGAAATACTGTGAATTTTGTAAGGTTTTTGGAAAATGCATTGATTGTGAAAATATAAGTTAATTTGTTATTCCTGAAGGAAAATTAGGTAACATGAAAGGTGACTCAGCAGTTCCTGGTAAAACAGCAACAAATACACAAAAATGGGTCAGCTAGGAAGGAGTAAGCTCAACACCCCTACCTCAAAACCCACAAGTCCTAAACATCCCGAAACCTGCCACTTTCCAGCCAGTATGATGCCACAGCTGACCTCATGAGATGGAATCAAACATGGGTGCACGGAGCGTGTGGAACGGAAACAGACTTTGTCTATGCTTGTCTCGTCTCAGACATCTTGAAATGTGCACTTTAGACAAAGGCTCATTTCCCCAAGACTGTCTTTTTTATAGATTTGCCATACACAGCAGCCTTACCTGAACAGTGCGCCCTGCATTGATGTGTTCTTCATGCAATTTGTCCCAAATTCTGCACCGCTGATACTATTCAACAAAAAACAAAAAATAGGGAAAGTGAGTGCTGAGTTTTACATCATGAGACCATGTCCAGTTACCACAAAGCCCTTACTCATCTACTCAAACATAAGAGGCAGGGAAAACCATAATTTTTTGTAATGAGAATTATCTTTCTGAAGGCTTTTAATATTACATTTTTTAAATTGAGAACTAATAGTAAACAATAACACAAAATAGTATCAGACCAAATTACTTTAAAAAAAAAACAAAATAAAGGTTTTGTCTATGTACAGATTCTCTGGGGAAGGGAAATACAGAGAATGAGGATATAAAAGAAACTGGAAGATGGACAGGACTCCTTCTCATGCATCCTTAATATGTATGAAGAATTTTAGTTATTTGTTAGTAGAATGATATTAACTACTTAAAACTAAGATAAAAAATTTAAAAAGCAGAAAGAAAAAGATGCTTGAAGTGCAGAGGGACAAGGACAAGAGTGACAGAAGTCCCTGATGAACAAGACAAGTCAGAGCCAATGGAACAACATGCAGGCCACAGAGAAGAGACACAGCTCAACAACCACCACCCAGGGAAGCGAAGGAGAAGCGTAGACACATGCGCAGCAGCTGACCCCATCACAAGACAGTATGAGAAAAGCTGATGGTACCTGACAGAACTCATTCTCCACAAAGCAACAGGGAGTATAGACAAATGGTAAATACACAGATAAATACCAACTTTTTAATTATTTCTGAACTCTTAGGCCAGCAAGATGGTTCAGCAAATGGGTGCTAAGTCTAACTACCTGAGTTCCATCTCCAGGACCAACTCCTGCAGGTTGTCCTCCAACTTTCACATGCCAACATGGCACATATGACATCATACACACACTATAAGTATGTATATTCTGAATCATGAGGCAGGTGCTAAAAAGTAGTCCACACAGATTACATCATACTTAGTGGAGAAGGACCCTTCTCTAAGATGGGAAAGAAGATTCTTTCCAGTGGCAGTCAGTAAGACACTGGAAACTCTAATCAGCACTATAGGGCAGAACAAAGACAAAAGAAGAAATGGAGGGAAAAAAAAAAGACAGGAAGAGATACGGAGGAAGTGATGGAGAGGGGGAACATGGAGGAAAATCAGAAAGGAAGCTCCCTTCATAGGTGCCATGACTAACTACACAGAAAATACTAAACAATCTACAGAAAAGCTACACAGCCAGCATTGGCAGATGGACCAGTGGCTAAGGGTCATAAAGTGAGGATTACTTACATATTGAAGATAATATCTACTTCAAAGTACAGATAAGAGTAACTGCCTCACCTTGACTACCAAATATTAAAAATACAAAACAGGAACAAACATGAAGGGCAACAGGAATGTTCTAAATCTAATATATTAGAAATTACCGACAGGCAGCTCACTAATTACATACTCCACTTTTGAGTAAATACCTAGAGCATATATTTTCCATATACTTGTATGTGAGTCGTGCATATGTGCTTCCCTTTGTATGACAGTACATGTCAGGAGGTGTGAATGTGTGTTCACGAGTGTGTAGAGGCAAGATATTAACATAAGTTATTGTGGTGGTTTGTATGTCTACCTCAGTTATTCTCCACTGTATTTACTAAGTCAGGGTCTCGAGCTTAACCTGGAGCTTGTTGACTTAACTAGTCTAACTAGTCAGCTTGCCCTGGTGTGCTGGCTAGTTTTTATGTCAATGTGACACAGCTGGAGTCATCTGACAGGAGGGGACAGCAAATGATAAAAAATCCCTTCATTTGATCATAAACTCAGACTGGAGGCAAGCCTACAGAACATTTCCATAATTAGTGATTGATGTGGGAGAGCCAGCCCATGGTGGGTGAGGCTTGCTCTGGCCTGGTGGTCCTGGGCATCATAAAAAAAAAGCAGGTAAGTCTGCTGGCAAGCAGCACTCTTCCATGGCCTCTGCTTGAGTTCCTGTCCTGACTTCCTCAGTGATGGACTGTGACCCACAAGCACAGGCTAAAGTAAGCCCTCTCCTCTCCCTTGCTTTTGGTCATGATCATTATCACAGCAACAGAAACCCCAACTAAAACTCCTGGAAATCCCATCTCTGCCTCCTCAAGTTTTGAGATTACAAGCAGACCGCCATACCTGCTTAACTTTTATGTGGGTGTTGGGGACCCAAATTCTGGTCCTCATACTTGTTTGGCAAGCACTTTATTTATTGAGCGATCTCTCCAGTCTCATCATATAATATCTTACTCTTTACAATGATCATATGCAGTTATAATTTCATCATCATAACTGCAAACACTTTGCTCCAAATAGTACACTTTGCTCCAAATAGTAGAGCATGGAAGCTAAGTCTGTAAAGGTTAAGGCTCCTGCATAGTGAAGTCTTTATGTCTGAGGCGATGGAATCAATCAGAGCACCCTCCATAGGAACCTGAGCTAGGAGCTAACAAAATACAAAGCTTGAATGGCAGCAGATGGTAAGATGCATGCTTGCAGTCTCAGCTAGTGAGATGGCTGAGCAGACAAAGGTGCTTGTCCCTAAGCTCAAGACCTGAATTTAACTTCTAGGAGCCACAACATAGAAGGAAGAGAACTGACTTCAAAGGTTGTCCTCTGACCTCCACATCTACAGTGTGGAGGGATGTCCACACACATACACATAAATAAATAAATAAATAAATAAATAGTGAAAAAAACTAAAAAACAAAACAAACAACAATACTTGACCTGTAAAGCTACTATAAGACTAAGTGCTATGGCAAGAAAACTCGTAACAGAACTCTCAATAAAGGAAAGCAGCAGCCTTTTCTACTGCCGTCTTTATTTGCTCACTTATCAAAGAGACTATAGAAGAGATTGCTGTCTCAATGCATTATCTCTTATTATAGTGAGTTATAAGAAAATAAAGAATAAAATAATTCAGTTTGCTACTGCTTACTATTCAATTTTATGTGAAATTATGATATACTGTGAAAGCTATTATCCCAAATATTTGGTGTGGGAAGGGGGAGCAGAGTGATATACTAATATGTGTGAAAACCCCTATAGAAGCAACTTTTAAACTTGTAGTTAAGTTTGGGCTGCTGGCTAGCATTTCTAAGTGGCTGGTTTTGCACAAGATGGTCTTTGTCTAACCGCACAGCAGGACAGGCAAGTGGATTAAGGAAGAACCTCGGCATTATGCTTTGGGTCACTAAATACAAAAACACAAACTTTAAAGTGGCTCTAACAAGAAACACACTCCCTACGTCACACAGAAAGTAGCCAGGTGTGTGGCAATCATCCCAGAGTGGTTCAATACAGGCACTGACAAGGTCATCAAGTGCCAGGTTCCACCTTTTGCACTTTCAAAAAGGCCCTCAGATTTGTCTCCTAATGCAGTAGGGCGGCTATACTTCCAATACAACAGGAAGACATAACCAGACCACTAGAAGAGAGAGGACTGTTTCCCTACATGTGTATCTCTTTTAAAGTAGGAAAATATTTCTGGAGGTTTCCAAATTCCTACCAAGCTTTTGTCAAGACTTACTGGCCAGAACTGCAAGATGTGCCTATAGCTCCCTGATAACCAAACATGGACAAGAGCTGAATTATCACATTCATCACACCCAGTACTATTCACCATCACCTGAGTTTGGTAAAGGAAACAGTCACAGGATGGAGAGGGGGGTTATACTGTAATTACAAATTAACAAACAAATAAATATGAACAAATGCATACTAAGTCAGTCGTCTTCTTTCATTTGGTACTGCTGGGTTCAAGCTGCTGTCTAGTTCATGCCGCCCATTTCACACTATTCACAAGCTACCTCTCATCATTCTTGGATTATTTTTCTATCTTGTTTCCTTAACTAAACTGCAAACTTCTTGAGAATTGAAAATCTATTTTTGCATATCATTCAAGGCTAGAAATCTAAGAAACAGCCAATACTAAAGACCCATAAATACTTATGGAAAGCTAATATTTATTTCCTGTAATAAATAATCTCGTTTCTCATTAAACCTGGTAAATTGAATACAAATATTCACTTCTGTTCTTTTCCAAAATCCCATGAAAGGACAATAAAGAATGTTAAGAGGTGAAAATTCACAAGAGCAATAAGAACACAATAGAAGACACCAACAGACAAAAGCTTCCAGCCAAACTTCAGAAGCTGGAAAGAATATAGACACACTGTAGCGGATACAGCAGAGCACAGAGAGCAACAATCTGAGCCTGTAGAGGTGGCTGGAGGGGAGAGATACACGGAGGCCACAGGCAACTGTCCTCCAGGAAGGCTGGACATCCAGAAATACTAGGTGCAGGTGACCAGTTAAAAAGTGTGGTAGAAAGAAAAGCAGGTTTAGTGGGAGGCTTACATAAGCCACACAAACAGTTACCACATCACTGCCCTGCCCCTCTCTGCAGGGGCCAACTAGAGAACCTGGAGCCTGGACTCCAGGCCTAACAAGAGCAAAGAGAGGATACTGTACTCAAGCAGCCTGGGCTTGGAGTGGTGGTGAGCCTGTCATCTTCTTTGCTCACTTTCCTTCTCTCAGGTCAGATGGATGGCCACATAATGTACAGTATACTTACCCCTCTTAGCTCCCCCCAACCCCACTTCATCCCTGCTACAGCATCACCTCTAATAAAATAACTCCAACAGATAGACTGGGGTTAAAACAAAGATGTTAAATCTGTAAATGTTAAGGTCTACTTCACAGGGCTGTGTCAAGATAATGTGTTTAAATACAAGGTGATGACATCAATCAGCACACTTCACAGGAAGCACCAGAGCTGGGATCTGAACAAAGAACAAAGCTTGAATGGAGGTAAATGATGGGGTGCATGTCATTAACAGATGTAAGACAGAAAGCAAAATTACTCAGGGCCATACTTCCTCTACCTTCTTTACTGAGGAATTCACCTTCAAAATAGAAAGAGGCTAATAAGATCATTAGGAGGAAAATGAAGCTGGGTTGGATGGAGCATGCCTGCAGGTAATGGAAGACATCCATTACCATGAGATGAGATGGAGGCAAACCCAAGGCAAACAAACCCCACCTTATCTGATAAGCCATTTGGGGGTTTTCAATCCTGTGTGTACATCCCTCACAGTAAGTTTCTTCTTAGATCCCAACAATATGAAACAATATGAAACACAAAGAAAATTGTGTTTCAAGTTGGCTATCTTGTAGCTATTTACTGTGCTTTAGCTAAGAGGCATTAGCTAAGAAAGCTGAATGTTAGGGCTTCAAACTCCAGGATCCCATGCTAGTAACACTTACCATGAGTAACAGTGTGCTGATGAAGGGCCTGTGGAGCACGGCCCAGGTGTCCACAGCACACTGCTCTCATTGTTCTCACTGCTGCAGAATCACTCTGCTACAGGCTCCCCTTCAATTTCCCTCCAGTCTGGCTTTTTTCTCTTAAATTCATATTGGATGACTGATGGCCAGAATAATAAATATTTTATCTTTCTACACCTTTTCCTCAAGAAGAATATGCCTTTTGAACGTGAGGCACTGCAAGACACCTGGAGCCTAAATTTAGTTAACTGTCCTGTACAGAGTGAGCACTACAGGTTTTAAATATGTTTACATGCCATAGCCTACCCATCAAAACATGCTATTCAATTCTATACAGAGAAAGAGGTATTTTCATAGTTAGAATAGAAACCCTACAGTGAAGTGTTCAAATATATTTGAGTTTGCCTTCTTAGTTCTAGATATTATCATCTGTCTATCCATTATAATTATCTGGATGTCTGGAGGTTTCATAATAAGTAAAAATGCTAAAAGAAACATGTTCAGGCAGAGCAGAATCAATGGCACTGACTCCAAGATAACGCTTCTAATTCAATCAGTAGTGGACCTATTCCTTCTGCACCACCTTGCTGCAGGGTTCTCGCTTTCCATTGGTAGGGCTGCGCACACATGTAGTGAGAATTGAAGGGAATACCAGCAGGCATTTTCATACAGAGTAAGACGTATTAAATCTCAAAGGTAAAGTAGGACAATAAAGAGGGACATGGCTTTAATAGCTCACAAACCACTTGTTTCTACCTTTTAGAATCAATTCATCCACCTAATGCTTATCATCTTTGTAATGGAGAAATGGATATGGCTCAGGACTTTGAAACAGACCTTACCAAATCTTTTACACATTTTGTAACACTGTAACAATATAGAAACAGAACTGTTTACTTTGGATTGCTCAACTCTAGGTTGGAGATTTGATATGTTTCTCTATCTCATGAAGCAAACATGGAATCCCTTCACATGTTTCCATTCCAAGAATACCAGACAGTTCCTTCTGTATCCTTACAAGCTAAAGCTAAAACCTATGCTTTATATGTAAAGAAGAAAGGAATTAAGGGATGAAAAAAATATAATACGAAATTTTAAAAAAATCCTCAGAGAAATTTCCATTGCAGACATCTTAGAAATTAGTTTCTGTGTTTTTAAAAAAGCACTTACTTAAAAAATTGATAGGGAAAACACATTTGGTATTTTTAATGAATAGAGCTTATACTGAAAGGTTTAATGACCACATCGTCCACCCTAATCCTAAAATTGAAAAAGAGAAGTAGAGGAGAATACAGCTCAGTGTTTAAAGCAGAAGACAACCCACCTTTCCAAGCTAGGGCTCACTTCTCAGAAAACCTGAGGCTGCTGTATCTGTAAACCCCACACACAACCTATTCAGGGCAGGGTCGATGCTGGTCTCTGCACAGCTCATCTACCCTCTGCCTATTTCCCCAGCCCACCTCGTCGGTACGTCTCAAAGAAAAGCAGTGAAGAAAGGAAATTCCCTCACAGCACACATTTATCTACATCTTTACATGAAGAGGAGAGAGTTACTGATAGGCACGAGTTCAAAACACTTGCCCTGGGATGAACGAAATGAGCACATCGTCTTCACATCACGAGCTCTATCAAACAGTCCAACTTAATTACTAACCACCTAAAACCTCCATGTGCAAATTTTTTAATCGCACATGGAGGTAGGAGCAGAGTAGGTACAAATTCTACTCCTATCTCCCTTCTTCGACATAATAAAGGAATATATAAGAATTACATTTGTAGAACATGAAGACCAGCTTGAGAAGGGAATCCTGCTGCATCAGCAGGTTGGAAGTCTCAGATTCTCTATTCAGCTGGAATCTAGAGACAGCAAGTAAGAATCCAGGCAGGTACCTGCTTCTGCTGTGGAAACAAATGCTCACCTTCTCGATGTTTATCTGGTGTTTTCTTAACCTCTCCAGATCTGTTGGGATCACTATCTTAGTGAATTTCTGGATAGCTGGCTCAAGTCGGCGTAACTTCACCTTTTCTTCATCTTCGGACATCCTAAAGCCTGTTGAGCCACGTCCACTTGTAGCGGCTCTCTTCTCTCCTGCAGAAACACCTAAAGAGGAAGATTTAAGAATGCTTTTACAACAGCTTCCATTATTTTAGAAGTAAACAAATGTAGGGCTGGAGAGACAGCTCATCGGGTCATCTGGCTGCTCTTCCTGAGGGCCCATGATGGCTCACAACCACTGGAACTCCAGTTCCAGTTCTGACACCATTTTCTGCCCCCTCTGGCACCGCACACATGGTGTATAGACATACATGCAGGCAAACACTCATACATATAAAAAATTTTAAAAATAAAAAAATCAACAAATATACAATTACTCTTTACTCTAAATACATATCAAACCCAAAATTGAAATTGAATGGCTTGGTTTTTTTCTATCAAATGATGTATATTAAAATAGTATCTAGTCATTTTAAAGGACTCTTCAAACTGTTTCATTTTCATAGCACAGGTAGGACAGGAACTGGCCTGGAAACACTGATCCTCCACACATCCCAAGCTTCTCTAGATGTTCAGAAAATATGAATAAGTGCAGGCCCATGAGATGGCTCAGTGGGTCAAAGAGCTTACCACCAAGCCTGAAGATCTGAGTTCAATACCTGGAACCCACAGAGTAGAGGAAAAGAGCTGAGTTCTCTAATATAGTACCTGTATCCTACACGGGCACACGTGCATGCACACACATCATCTCTAATAAATAAAAAGGCAATAAAAAAGTTTAAAGAAAATACAAAAATGAACAGAATAAAACTATCGATCTATTTAACCTTAAGTACCTACTCTCTACATTCTGATGGCTATCTCCTGAGGTCTTTTGCAATATGAAGTATGTATGTAAACACCACTAAAAACGAGTACTTCCTGATATGCTTTGGACACTGAATAGCTATCTTCTAAAAGAATTGTCAAATAGCAAAACTGCAAGGAAAATTTTCAGTTGATATTTCTGCTTATATCAAACTTCACTTCCAGTGTCATAATAGTGTAATTGTGTAATTATATACTTCAAGTACACTGCAGAATACAGAACTCCTTTCAGTGAAGGCCCTTATCTCCTCCTTATTAAACAAGGTGATTAGCAATGTCTACTAAATGACCAGCAACAGAACTCCAATAAGAAGCATATTTATAAGGCCAGGGCATGGCTCAGTGGGTAAGGGCACTTGCTACCAAGACACAGGCTAAGTGTGATCCCCAGGTCCTACATGGGAGAGACCTGACTTCCTTTGACTTCCACACGCACACTGTAGCATGTGAATGACAAACACATAAATAAATGTGCTTCAATTTTTTTTAAAGAACCGAATTCTTGCAGATATATGGAGATTTTTTTCCTGTTTTATCAGGATACTACAGCAATATAAAAAGTTCCAGCATATGCTTTTGGGAACAGGAAAGGAGAGGTAAGAGCTGGAAGTAAGCATGCTCCAGAACCCTACATTGGCTTTACTAGACAAATTTTACTTATATCAATTTTATAAATTTGAGCTTGTAACAGATTTTACATAAATGATATGCTCTCCTATTTAGCTAAGCTTGAACACCACCAAAGTTTATTATGCTTTGATGTCACCTCTTCAGCCAATAGCCCAAGAATAACAAAGTTGAATATACACTCCTGTTGGGTTATGGCTTCTCAATCCAGTCCTCAGAGATACACATTCATGTATTGATTCTGTGAGACCCTGAATCTTTAAGATTCATTGTTTCCAGATTCTCAAAGAGATCTAATGCCCTTAACATTAAGAACTGCTTTAACCACACTCTAGTTTTTTTTCCTTTCTTCCACAGTTGAAAATCTTGAAGCAACAGCTATAAAAACACCTTCCATTACCCTTGACTAAGAACTTGGTTCTTATGCTTAATACAAGCTCCCAAGGAAAATAAATGTTCAGGTATCGAAAGCAGAGTTAAAACAGAACCCCATGGTAGACTGGAACTAGAGACAAATGGAGAAGTACAGTGTGAGAAGAAATTGACTCAAGAAAAAGCAAATAAACAAACAGAAAATAGCAAAGGCCTGGAGCTGAGAAAGTGACCAAAAAAGAGAAGTATTGTCTAGTCTGTTCCTAAACAGACAGAGACATAAATGAAGAAAAAGACTTTTCAAAAGGACATAAAAGGATTGGGTTTCTTTTTTAAAAGCAGTACGTTACAAAGGACTGAAAAGGTAAACAAGAAGCCATGCACAGCTGGAGAGAGGACTACTGAACGGAGGCTCTCAGAACTCAGAGGATAAAGAATATGAGGAGACAAAGGACATAAACCTCACAAGCTCAGTAACCAACAGAAAAGAATACAGAAAACATACAAAGAAAATATTCTGAGAATTAAGGCAGAAGATCTCAAGTTGAAAAAGCACATAGCCCAGCTAGTATAAATAAAAACAAACTTACCTAAGCATATGATAGGAAACTGCAGAGCATCAAGGACAAAGAAAAAAATCTTAAAAAGCAAACCAGAGATAACAGATAAATGAAAACAACAAAAGCAGCCAACTTTTCATCAAAGCAATATATCAAAGATAGGAATGTCTTCAAAGTACCAGGGAGCTGGGACATACCCAGGCAAATTATCATTTATGGTGAATCAAAATAATTATTTTCAGACATGCAAGACTGAGTTTAACAAACTCCTCATTAAAAGAAACTACTAAAATGAGAGGGAGGGAGGAAGGCAGAGAAGGAGGGAGGAAGGCAGGGAAGGAGAAAGGGAGAGAGAGGCGCACACACGCTTGCTCTCACGTATGTTCACAAACATTTCTTCTTGTGTACTTCAGGATCCCTAGAGTCTGTTAAGGCATCTGGTAGGGAATGTGGTCAATAACATTTATTAAATTCACCCTTCTGCCCTTCAAAACACTACAAAGGATTATAAAATCATACTTTAACAATAAAGAAAATAAAAGGATAGAATGAACATAATACCCTATTACTGGACTGAATGGATGAATGAATGCTGGATTTACTTTGAATAACATGATCAAGGATAAGGGAAATGTTACCATGTAAATATTTTATTATGTACTTTTAGTAGCATAGGATTACAATGTGAATGTTCCATAATCTAATCATCCACTGTGTGCTATTTAAGATGATCCTAATTTTCCACTATTATAAACAAATTGTGATTACTTTCCTCATACATTAATCCACACTACCACCCATGATTACTTAATATAGATAGCTAAAAATAAAAATATTAAACAGACCTACTTTAAATTTAAAAATATACACATCGCCAAATGTGCCATAAAAGGTTCTTCCATCTTACATTTCATCAAAGCACTTCTACAAGTTCTAGCCAATTAAGTATGGTAAATAGTGCCTCAAGAGACTTTTCTAGTTCAGTCTCCTTCTAACAAAAGTTTAAAAATATTTTCCTCTATCATTTTCTATTTTTACAAAATTATAGTACATAGTTATATAGTATATAGTTATATAGTATATCTGAGAGCATGACATTCCGTTGTTACCGTAACAAACATTGTCTAGCATGGCATCACACCGTGAAATAGTTAACATTCAATGTCAGAATGTGTGTGGAAGTGTATTTAAATAGTGGCTGAAAGTACTTTTCAGCACTTTGTATTTTTTTACTCATAAAGTTGGAACATGTTACATGATTAAAACACTAAACTAAAAAAATATAAAAGATCTCACACCTGTAAAAAGTGTCCAAAAATAAACAACATGCCTAAGTTCCCAAACTTCTATGAAGCTGTTACATTATTTTAATAGTTTTAAAAAGTATAAAATATTTGTAATAGAATTTATTCTGTCATGGTGAGGTGATATACAGCTATTTGCACTTGTCAAAACCCACAGGGCTGTACGTATTAAAGATGAAATGGTACTGCATAAAAAATTAAAAACACCAAGATGTGGGAGAAACATAAAATGAAAAATAAGATATCAAAATAAGACTGAATTACCATAGAACTAAGCAGGGGGAGGGGGAAGCAATCAAAGCCCAGAATATGGTTGTTTTGCTGAACCTTGGAAGGCTAAAGACTAAAACAGTTGTACTATGTGCTTCTCTCTGTTGCAGAACATTTATTTAACTACGGAAAGATACGTTGCACTTGTTTGATTATATAAAGATGTATTGCTATTTTGCCTTGCCTGCCTAAGGCACCTAAGTGGTTTAATAAAAAGCTGAATGGCCAATAGCAAGGAAGGAGGTACAGGCAGAACTTCTGGGTAGGAATTTAGGCTGCGGGAAGAAAGAAAAAGAGACCACCAGGGGCCAGAGAGACAGACACGAAGGAAGCAGGAAAGTAGGACATACAGAATGAAAGAAAGATAAAAAATCCCGGGGCAAACACAGATGAATAGAAACTGGTTAAACTAAGTTAAAAGAGCTGGTGGGACTAGGCTAAGACTGAGCATTCACAATTAATAAGTTTCCATGTCTTTATCTGGGAGCTGGTTGGCAGCCCAAAGAAAATTCCAACTACACCTCTCAGTAGTATATTTTAGATATCCCGGAATTACTGTCTGCCCATACCAGGACGGAACAAAAATCAGGAAACATTTCCCAGAAAATGAGTCAGTTCTCACCGTTAGACAACAAGCAGGAGTTATACCAGGATGAACCTGGTGGTGTGAAGACAGATTCCGCTCTGTTTCTTTTTTTAAAAAAAAACTATTCACAAATAAATACATAAGTAAACATTGATCTTGCATACATGGGTGTGCATATATGCATATACTGCGGCCCTTTGTAAGACTCTGAAAGCAATGACACCCTAGTAGACATAAGCACACCCACACCATAGGGGTTGGGATCTAACACCATTCTGAAAGACAGGACCAACAAGAGAGAGAAGGAAACCAAGGAGCCCTTGGAGAACGGGCTGATTCCAGGACTGGGGCAGGCAAAACACAGGGGTACAGAAAACAAACACCTCCCAATGGTCAAAGTGAGAACAATCTGATATATTAAATGCATAATAATAATAATTAAAAAAAACAAGGCAGACAGGGTTTCTCTGGCTGGCCCTGGAACTCAGCTCTGTAGCCTGCCAAGTGCTGGGGTTAAAGGTGTGCACCACTACCACCCAGCAATCAAAGGAGTTTATATTGACACAAAGAACTGAATACAGAAAAAGAAATCGGAAGAACGGACAGACAGCTCCTCTTTAGACAACAATTTCAGCAAAAGAAGGAGGGTAACTGAAGGGTACCACAGCACCAAAGCAATAGTACTTGGAGAATCACTGGAGTAGTAATTGCAGTGGCGAATCCCCCAGACACCAAGTTTAATTAAGCGATCAAGGTTGACACCACAGGCGGCAGATCCCACGTGAAGGCTCCGTGGTGGCATAAACTGCAAAGAACACTGATGCCCTGTGGTATTCCTAACAAAAATTCGAAACAATCTATTCACAACAAACGAGAGCCAACTTCCTACTTGAAAGGCACTACCAACTCCTGGCTCTTCCACAGCATAGAAGCCACCAGACTTAGCGGACCGGAAAAGGTGACGGTGTTATGGAGGATAAAGAGTGAGGTTGGGTCTTAGGTCCCACTGAACACAGAACGCACTCTAATAAAGAGAGCGGACTCACAAGAGACCCAGTTAACTCTAATGTGAATCTCTTGATCTCGGTGACTGTACTTTGTAGGGTATGTAAAATGCTAACACAAGGAAAGCTGTAGTTTTCTGTATTACTTGTGCGATCTGTTTTTGTTTGTTTGTTTGTTTGTTTTTGTTTTGTTTTGGTTTTCCAGTCAGGGTTTTTCCGTG
Source organism: Alexandromys fortis (assembly GCF_014885135.2). Classification (NCBI taxonomy): domain Eukaryota; kingdom Metazoa; phylum Chordata; class Mammalia; order Rodentia; family Cricetidae; genus Alexandromys; species Alexandromys fortis. The sequence continues at coordinate 1,920,087 of NW_026067972.1, forward strand.
AAACCCTGGCTGTCCTGGAACTAGTTCGGTGGACCAGGCTGGCCTTGAACTCTCAGAGGTGGCCCTGCCTTGGCCTCCTGAGTGCTGGGATTAAAGGCGTGGCCACCACCACCCAGCTACTTACGTGAACTATCAATAATTGTAAATTACTTCAGTTTTTGTGTTTGTGTACGTCTAAGAACCGCTGTTTCGTGAACGGAAGAACATTTAGAAGCCAGGACTGTAATCATTTTCCTGGCACACACACTTGCAGTGAAAGGTGTCAGGTGCTTTACAAACTTGATCTCCTGGAACTCACAACTAAGATGAGATGGGTACCATTTTACTCAGGGTCCCGAAGAAGAAAAAGTACTCAAATGTGAAGTAAATTACCCCAGAGTTACTTATAAGTGAAAAAGCTCCTTTCCTAGATAGTGTCCCAAACAGTTGACAACACCACCCCTCAAAGTAACGCGTCCCCGTGGGCTTGTGGGTGGCGCACAGGGTGTTGACTTTAGGGTGCAGGCCCGGACCCCGCAGTTGCGGCCTCTCCGCGTCCTGCCTGGGCACCGGCGTCGCGTCGTCCCCCTCGGCGTCACCAGGGCGCACCCGGGCCACACCGACGCCCCCATCGGAGTGGCTGGGCAGGCGACCCGACGACCCAGGGCCGGGACCATCTCTCCACAGCGACCCCGGAGGCCTTGGCACCGCGGGGTCCCGTCCTCCCCGCGCCCGCTGCGACAGCTGCTCCAAAACTGAAACCTGGGAGGCTCGGTCACTTCTAGATGCGGCCCGGCGCTTGCACCAGCCCGAAGCCGGGCCTGCTGCCTGGCGCCTCTCACGGGCGTCTACACCCCGGCCCGCGGTGCCACATCACAGCCCAGCTCCCCCGAGGAGGCCGCCCGTCAGCCCCTTACCTCCCGCCTAGGCGCTCGAGGCCGTCGACACTCACCGCGCAGGCGCGAGAGGGGCGGGGCGCCTCCGGGGGCGGGGTCGAGTGGTCCCGCCCCCTCGTCCCAGCGGGAGGCAGGATGGACTGTCCCTGCCCCTGGAGGAATAGTTCCACGCGTGCTTTGGAGGTCGTCTTGTGTCCTGTGTGTCTACGACGATTTACATTTGGATAACCCCCTTCCTGTTACAGTTTTTCTGCACATTTTCTTGTGCTCGCTGAATTTTGTTGGGCGAAGACAACCACGTGTCCTTAACTCTTTAGGTGTGTGGGAACTGAAGCTCAGAGAGGTGTGCCATTCCCCTTGGCCCCGCCCTCCAAAGCTCACGAGTGAAAGGGTGGGTGGGTGTGTATGTGTGTGTGTGGGGGGGGGGGATCTTAATGGCCAAGGGCACAGATAGAAGCAGGAACGAATTATGGTTTTGTTCAGAGCGTGCTGCAGTGCTTTGGGTGTCTGTCCTTATTAAAATGATAGTTGGTGACTCTGAGGCGCAGCACAAATTTGAAGTGACTCATTCCAGTTTAGCCTGTTTGTGACAAAGGAGTACTCCTAATTTTCTTCTCAAGTCGTTCCAGTTGGACCAGGTGCTGCAAGAACAAGCTTTAAAGTGTGTGCAGGTTACTGTCCTTCCTCTCTGAATGGTCATTCCCTCGGACCCAGGCAGCCAGTGGTGTGTGGCGCGCGTGCACGCATGGATGTGCATGTATATGTGTATGTGTGTGTATATATATCAGATCGTTGCTTAGAATGGATCCCTTCATGATGTAGTTTTCAACAATCTTAAGGATGTTCACATCGACTCTAAGCAAACTCAGTTCTTTTTTGTTTATTTGTTTTAGTTTTTGTTTTTTTGTGACAGGGTTTCTCTGTAGCTTTGAGCCTGTCCAGGAACTCGCCGTTTTAGAACAGGCTGACCTTGAACTCACAGAGATCCTCCTGCCTTTACCTCCCCCGGGGGCTGGGATTAAAGGCGTGCACCACCACCGCCCAGCGCAAACTCTGTTTTAAGGTCTGCAGGTGGAATGGAAGTGGAGGGAGAATTTTGGCCCTCGGATTAGGGGTTTAAGAAAGCATTGAAAGCAATTTCTAAAATAAAATATATGACTTACTAAGAGATTTAGATTTTCTTTGGGGGGTATACTGGGTGCTAGTGTTTATGGTACCCTTAGTTCAAAGAATGGGGTATCGATCAAATTTTCATCCTAAGGAGAAAAAATAGAGACATTAGGCAATACCACAGTAAACACTTTCTTTTTTTAATTGTCAGAATCAGTTAAACAATAAAGCTAGCTAGTACAGGGTTTAACTGGGAAAAAAAAAAAACCTGCTGTGTGAGATTGAAGACCTGCATCCAGGCACATAAAATGCCAAGCTCCGAGGCCTGTGTTTGTAATCCTAACACTTCGCAGACAGACAGGAGGACCCATGAGCTGGCTGGCCAGCTGAGGTCTTACTGAATCGTGAGTTCCAGGTTCACTGAGACCCTCTGCTGTCACACGCACCAAGAATCAGTTAAACAAGACCTTTTGAATTAAAGATAATTAGAGTTGAGTTCTGGAAAGGAGATCTCTAGTGCAATAGGGAGCCATGACACCCAAGGATTGACTTTGGCCTTCTTGGTAGTTATATGATGTTTGCTCTAACTTAGGTGTGTCATGTAGAAAGATAAAACCACTTAATCTAACAGTTTGGCTAGCAGGTATAATCTTTCAAAATGTACACAAAAGCCATATGCCCTTTTTGTGCTCTTGCCCTAAGCCATGAAGCTATTAGGGACAGGTCTACTGCTACAAGACAAAGTTTTCCTGAGTTCCTAACTGAACCCAGGAGATTCAAACGAAACAAAACAGAAAGTAGTATACATTTTTGGAAAGAAACTAAAAAGAAATTACTGTCTGGTAACATGATTGTTTTCATGTATAGCCGGTGGGAAAGCTAATTTGCCACAATAATTTGTACATAATTGGCTATCTTTCTAGACCACTCCTTCCCTGGGAAATGCTCTACCCCTCCAGATCTAAATGCTAAAACTTATAGGCCTATGGTGAGCACTTTATACGAACATAAACTTGGGCACCTGATTGGGAAGAATGCCTGACTCAAACTAGAAAAACAAAATATATCCTGGGTATTTGAAATTAAAATATTAGAAGTCAAATTTAAGTTACAGTTTTGGCAGTGTGTAGGATAGTTTTATGTCAACTTGACACAAACAGAAATCATCTGAGGGGAGGGAACCTCAGATGAGAATTTGCCTCCAGAAGACCTGGCTGTAAGAAAGACTGTAGGGCATTCTCTTTATTAGTGGTTGATGGGGGAGGGCTCAGACCGTTGTGGGTGGTACCATCCCTGGGCTGGTGGCCCTGGGTTCTATAAGAAAGCAGGCTGAGCAAGCCATGAGGAGCAAGCCAGTAAGCAGTACTCCTCCATGGCCTCAGATACACATGTGATGCATAAATAAACACACAGGCAAAACACCCATATGTATAAAATTTTAAACATAAACAGAATAAAAAGAGTAAAAAGAAAAAAGGTATCTTTGCTGTGGTAATATGTTATTTGGAAGTGGAGTTAGAATAATTGCAATATATATTTATACACACATATATTATGTGTATATATATATGTACATATATTATACTCTAGGGAAACCACAAAATAATTTTTTAAAAAGATAACTGATGAGTCAGAAAAGACAGAAGGGAGAAGGAGTGTAAAGAAATAAAGAAAAAGCACAAAGAACAGAAAAATTTATGGACACGGTAGATGTTAAATGGCTTTATATGTGAATTGTAAGAATATACCACTTTTTGTAGGTATAACACCAAATAAACTATCTATCTTGTATGCATTGTCTACAAGAAACTCACTTTAAGTATAAAGACAGATATGTCCAAAGTAATGGGGGTAGAAAAAGAAATGCCACATTATTCTAGCTTCCTAGGGCTGCCATGGCAAAGTACCACAGTCTGGGTGGCTTAATCACACAATTTTACTTTCTCAGACTCTCAAGAATGGATGCCTGAGATCCAGGTGCTCCGGGACTGTTTATTCTCACATGCTGGGAGGAAGAAATTTGTGCCAAGCCTCCTCTCTGATGGTTAGTTTCTCACAAAACTTTCATATTCCTTCTCTTCATGTCTGTCCAAATTTCCCCTTCTTCTAAGCACATCATTCACAATCAGTTAGGACTCGCCCTGGTGAGGTCATTTTAATTTAATTGCCCCTCTAAAGACTCTATTTCCAATGCAGTCATATTCTAGAGAGCTGGGAGTTAGCACTTGAAAATGAATAGAGAGACCAGATTCATCTCACCAGTATTACCTTGAAAAGAGAGATGTAAGAGGCTACGTGAGAGTCAGAGAAAGCAGTCCCAGAGAACAATGAACAATGGAAGTCATCAAGGTAGGGGGCATGGTACCAAACAATATAGGGCTCAGTCCTCCAAGATAACAGTCTTTAATGTGGGTGCAGCTAACAACTGGAGGTCCCAGGGCCAGAAGCAAAAACTAAGAAATGCAATGAGACACACACACATACACAGAGAGAGACAGACAGAGACAGAGACAGAGAGACAGACAGAGACAGACAGGCAGACACAGAGACAGGGGAAGAGAGACAGAGAGAGAAGAGAGAGAGAGAGAGAGAGAGAGAGAGAGAGAGAGAGAGAGAGAGAGAGAGAGAAAGGGTCATGCAAACCGTGTGGAAATTAAGCTCCCAAAACCTGCCATTTCTTCTCAGGCAGCTGTATTGTTATCAAAGAACCAAGTGAGTATAAGAAAGGGCAAAATTACTTTCGAGACACCAAGTCTTTCGACATTCCAGTTGCAGAAGTCTCTTTCACAGGATTATTGAGTCTCTCCTCAGTCTTTAGACAACTGACACTCCCCAGTAAACCTTTTAATCCCCCAACTAGTGGAATACATTTAAGGAATTGGAAATCAACAAAATCCGCAAAGAGCCCCACCTCCCCTCTCTCTCACAGCCCAGCAAGTTCAAAATCCCATTGTCCTACCCGTTAGGGGATGTTACTCCTCACATGTAGGCTTCGGTACTTTGCAAAAGGTTTTTGAGTGATGTTTATATTTGCTATAGCCAAAGATACAGTAATATTTCTTGGCAGATCATTATTAAAGGAAGAAAAGTCTGTACTTGTTCCTTGGAAATAAATTGATAGGTCATTTTGCTAATGTAGGTGAACGTTTGAGAAAAGCAATGCTCTGAACCCAAGTAAATGGCTTTAAATGTAGCAGTATTTCTTAAGCCCCGTGCTTAACATCCATTAAAAGGCGCAATTGATAGCTGGAGCTTTCTAGACATCTGGTAAATGCTTCCTTCATGCTTTCAGGCGTTTTGACTCGACTGGCCCGCCAGCCACTGGAATTGTAAAATAATGACTGAGAGTTAACAAGACCCCTGTTGCTACCTCCAGGAGCTCCGAGTCTGAATAAATCAACAGCCATGTTCACAAACAGCACAATTAGCAAGGTGAAGCACTGTGTTATGATTTCAGCCACAACTGGCTGACACTTCCGAGTTCTAGGGCCGTGCATGTGCGGACAAACCCTCAGGAAGCAGTGACTAATGGCCCCGGGGTCCCCACGTGACCCACGAGCATACGTGGTGACATCATCCACATATGACTCAGCTAAGCCCTTGCATGCATGCATGAGCCCTGTCTTCTGCTTATGACATAGCCACGTCAACCCCCTGTGTGCATGGGCTATGCAGCTTTTAAAAGCCGGATGCACCATCTCTTTCTCTGCACGCTGACTTCTCCAGATCTGTTCACGTACCCGCTAATAAACTCATAAGCGGGTTTGTTGCGTGTTCCGTGTTTCCTTCTTACTAGCGCCAGGTAATTCAACTGATCTCTACAAAAGTACTCCAAAACCAGCGACTTGGACATTTAGTCACGATGTTGGGCTTACCAAAGCACTCAGAGTAAAGAAGTGGCATAGTGAGAGACTGTCAAACGTCCGTGTGGTTTGTCCCCTCTAAAACTCATGTTGAAATTTTATTCCTACTATGGGGCATTAAGAGGCTGGGAACTTAACCTGGATAGTCCTCCACGAATGTAAGCCAGTCCTCCACAACATAAGTGAGTCCTCCATGATAGGACTTTAAAGGTTTGAATATGAATCCTCTCCTCAGTTTATTTAACTTTCCTTGCTTCTTATGAAATCTTGTTGTATTATAGGTAGTTTAGTAAATCATTTTCAATCCATTCTAGAGTGAGGTAGATTATTAATAGATACCAACTCCTATATTTATTTCTTATTTAATTAAGTTTTTGTGAAGATGAGTTGAAACATCCCTAGGGGAACCGACACAGACGGACTGTGTTGAGAAAGTCACATTACAACCAGTACTTTTAGGCACTAACACTCTCTCCCAACTTTGAAATTTTGGTGAAAGTCATGTATAATGAGATAATTGAATATAAAAAAAATCTATTGACAACTAAGTATTTTTGCATTCAATGTTTTAATTTTGTTTTCAAAAGACTTTAAGATGCAAAGTTAAAAATCTTTAAATCTTTTTTTTTTTTTTCTGTGCTGGAAAAATTCTGGTTGCCAGTATAATTCCTAACTACTTACTGCTTAGACCCACAGATGTGGCTTCCACATATCATCCAAAAACTTCTTTGTTTGTTTTGAATCAGGGTCTAGCTATGCAGCCCTGGCTGTCCTGAACTTGCTCTGGAGACCAGGCTGGCATCCAAAGAAACTTCTTTTTGCAGCAGAAGAGACAATCACAGAGAGAGCCACCACTAGTGCCCGACCCCACAGAAAAACCCCTCAAGTCAGGAAGCATTTCAGAAAAGGGGCCAAGAAAGTTGTAAAAGCCAAAGGGCCGAAAAGTCTGCTGCAAGATAGCGTCCTCTAGACATTCAGAGAAGTTGCAACATGAAATCTAAACAATATGGCTGCTTAGACAAGACCTGAATGAGGACAATACCAGCTGACTAACAACATAAAGGGGAAAATCTCACTGAGGCCAACCTTAGAAGAGCTATAGGCAACCATTGATTGCTGACAGAGGGAGGAGTCGTCTCCACCAGAGATGAGCCCCCTAAATGGTTACCTAATCCAAGGGGGTCAGTTCTAAAGACATAAACACACAAGCAGCCCTGAATGGACTCAGCAGGTTGCATATCTGTTTGCATGCATTTATGTAACAGTAAGAATTGAAGAAAGCGAAGCCATGAATTCGAGAGGGGTGTGAGGACAATGATGACTTGGGAGGGGATAAATGGATGAGGGAGAAATGGAGAAATTATATGATTATATTCTTAATAGAAATCTGCTTAAATTTTTAAATTTCAAAAAAATAACTAATATTTATAGCTGATGAGGACATTAGAAGATGAAATCTGCTACCCTGACTTTTAAAAACAAACACACGAAAATGCCTGTGAAATAAAATGCAATTGGTCCTGTTACTAAACTATTCATATTGCTTAGATTACAAAGTAAACCAGAATAAAAGAAGGCATAGAAAAGCTTATTTGTATTCCTACATCCAATCTTTCCTACCATTTAAATTCACAACATGAACATTGGGACAAAAAAGTTTTTAAGAATTTGAAGATGTCAAAGATATTTTATTCAATTAAAAAAAAAACCCTAAGAGATCATTTTCAGGGCTAATTTACAAAACCCATAATGAAATCGGTCCTTTGGTTTGTGCTTAATCTTCGCTTTCCTCTCACGTAGTTGATCAAAGTTCATCGTTGTGGAATGTTATTTTAATTAGGTAAAGATGTGTTACATTTGCTTATGCTGCGCTTGTTTAGTTATGTAAAGATGTGCTGCTGTTTCACCTTGCCTGCCTAAGGAACTTGATTGAACTAATAAAAAGCTGAATGGCCAATATCTAGGCAGAAGATGGATAGGCAGGGCTGTCTGGCAGAGAGAATAAATAGGAGGATAAATCTCAGCTCAAGAAGAATGGAAGAAGAAGAGAGAACAAGGGAGGGAGAGATGGAGAAAGGAAGAAAGAGAGGGAGAGACAAGGAGAAGGAGATGCCCAGGGCCAGTCAGGCAGCTGCTAGCCAGCAGTCACAGAGTAGGACATACAGAATGAAAGCTAAACCGCTCCAAGGTGAAAAGTAGATAAATAGGAACAGGTTAATCTAAGTTAAAAAAAAAAAAAAAAGTAGCCAAAAAAAACAAGCCTAAGCTAGGCAGAGCGTTCAGAACAAATAATAAGCCTCCACGTCATGATATGGGAGCCGGTTGGTGGCCTGAAAGAAAAAGCCTGGTACCGTTCATTCATCTTGTTTCTCTTGTTTATTTTTTAAAGAGATCTTGGTTTTGATAAACAAAACAAAAATCCACTCAGTCTCCAAATGGTCAGCGACTTTCTGCCTGTGAAAAAATAAAACACAAGTTTTAGAAAGGAAATCAGAAGTAAGATGTGGTGGTGCGCACCTGTAATCCTGGTACTTAAAAGGCGAGGCAGGAGATTGGGAGTTTCAAGCCAGCTTCAACTACATAGAGTTCAGGCCAGTCTGGGCTACTTGACATCTTGTTTTAGAAAAACAAATAAAGAGGGGAGAGGGTGAGGTTTAAATCAAGGCAGTCTCGTGGAACTGAAAAGATGCCTTCTAATACCAGAAAAGACTGGAGAGGTACAAGACCTGAGGGTAGAATTTGCTGGACAAAGTTTATTGCTATTTAGAATCTATTTGGAACACAGTAGCCAAGTGTGGCCAGGCACAGGATAGCAAGTACACAGCAGCTACATGTGGCAAGGCGTGGAAGCAAGCCCAGGAACTGCGCACTCAGTGAACTTTGGAGATGTACCTCAGATTCATTTTCCTGTCCTTCCAGGTTTGATTCATTTTCCTGTTTGGGACATCAGAATGTTTGCTCGTTTCTAGGGCTTAAGCCCCTCTTCTTCTATGGTGACATCTTTAGCGTCTCGGGGATGACTGGCTGCTTATTGAATACTGCCGAAGCAATTCCTCTAGGTTTAGGGACCTTTGAAGTCATGTAAAGTAGTTAAGGGCACTTAACTCCTTCTCCTCTTGTCTTGAGACAGAGTTCTCTGTGCTTGTGTCTCTTCTGAATTCCTATTACGCCTCCATTTTCTCCAGAAGAAAATGGAAATCGAGTTGAAATTGAGTATAAAATATCAGAACTGGAAAACCCCCATTAAATCAAGCCCAGATAAAGAAGCAAAAGAGGGCTTTAATTTTGTTCCTTCTGGAGACAAGAACATCGGACTGTATCACAGACAGAGCTTTTAGACGTTTGAATTATGTGCTGCCTCTCTTGTTCTGAGTTATGCTTATATGCAGCAAACTTCTGATAATAATTGGCTTTCTGTGTAGATCTATCTGGAGATGAAAAATTTCTTCATCAGAGGATCCAAGTGACAGTTACTCTACAGCAGGTGAGCTTCTTGTTTTGTGTATCGGGGCTTGCTAGTGTGTGTCACAATGCTGTGTGTGTATGTGTGTTGTGTCTGTGTGTGTGTGTGTGTGTGTCTTCCTATGTTATTAAATCAGATTCCTGAGGTATAGGCTCTGGTGGTCATGTCAGATTCCCTTTCAGGCCTATTTGGAGACTCAAAACCCTTCTCCGTGGCTATTCTGACTATATCTTGGGGCTAGGTGTTCATAAACGCCTGCTTGGTGAAGACCATCCAGCTCTTGGTTTGTAAGGCCAGACATGAGCAGCTACCCTCTAAAAGGCAGTAGTTACTGGCCACGGCAGACTGTCTCTTTCTAAAAGCAAACCCCGGAATCATCCTACCTGCTGACACCTGCGAATCTTCTGAAATACAGCACAGAACAAAGACTGTTGTTTCTGCTTTAAGAGTATGACATGAAAATCCATTTTTACAGTCGCCCAGTGAAACAGGCAGCTATGCAGAAAGCTTCAGGAATGAAGAGAGATTACAATAGACTCCTCGCCAAGCCTTTTAGGGATTCTTCAAATGACGGCGTCTAATTTGAGACGTCTATACGTGTTCCAAAGACTGAATCCTAGACCTTTTTAAAACAACGAGGAAAAAGGATCGAAAACACCTAAATGCTTCTATACCCATTTTTAAAGATGCCTGCAAAATATAATTATTGGAAAAACACTATTTGGAGCCATGTCATGATTAAGGATGCACCTGAAAATGAAGTTGCTTGGCAATTTTGAGTTATTCACCGACTTTAAAAAAAATCCATTTGACGGACTTTAAAATGATTTTGTATTTAGAACGTATGCATCTCTATCCAGGTTGACAGCTTAAGTACTAGGCTCTGTCCAGATAAAATCTGAAGTGAACTAAGGCAGAGCTTCTCAAAATAAGAGCAAATTGGACCTGCCATTCTGATCTCCGCCGTGTCTGCAGGCAAGGTTCCATTAGCATTCGCGTTCCCATCTGACCTGGGGGTCCCCTCAGACTCACAGACAAACACCATGAGCCAGTGAACCGTTCAACAAGAGCAAAGTAAAAGCACCGACGGTTCCTAGCACTCTGCCCTTCCGCCAGCCTGGGTAGGATGGAGACTCGTGTAGGATTTAGAAGTTCAAGTCCTGGATGCATTGGAAGACAACACGAGTATAGCTAGCGGCTTCTCTGTCTGGACGCCGGCTCAGGATACCCTCCCCCCCCCCCCCCACTCCACCTCCCACCCACGCACGGACTTGTCCTCGTGGGCCTTGATTGGCGCACACCGTTTGCTTTCTTACCTGTCCGTGCCTCACAGCTCTTCTTTGGTTGCTGCTGCCTGAGTTTGTTTGTGCTCCTGGTTCTGCGGAATCAGTGTTTGAACTTGATTGCTATTCTTCAGATCTTAGATCTTGTTAAGATTCCAGTTTGGTTTACGCTGCTCTTTCTGAACCCAGCTACCTTGATCCTTGCTCTTGTGAACCTGGTTTTTGGCCAAGTACATTGAGCTGCTTGGCTTTTTCTCTGTGTCTACAAGAGTGTAAGGGGTAGGACAGGATGGAGGGGAGCTCCAGGTGTGCTCATAGCTTGGAAAATTCATCACTAGGATGAGGCGGGACAAGAGAGACAGAATGAGAGCCAGAGGGGTTGGGAAGAGAGATGAGGTGGGGATTGGGGTGGGGAGAGAACAATAGTTAAGTGTAATCAAGAGAATAAGGAAGGAGAGAGAGAGAGAGAGAGAGAGAGAGAGAGAGAGAGAGAGAGAGAGAGAGAGAGAGAGAGAGAG
>NW_026067972.1:1941825-1957322 GCF_014885135.2 Alexandromys fortis
GAGAGAGAGAGAGAGAGAGAGAGAGAGAGAGAGAGAGAAAGGAAGGAAGTAACAAATTTTTAGTTCCCTTTTGACTATGCTGAAGGCTGAAGTAGATTTCCCTTAGGTGTTGATTTCCCTTCCGTTAGGGGTTGACTTCCCTGCCAAAAATTTTATCTCAGCCCTTAGATTTTGCTGTCACCTGGTGCTAGAATGTTCCAGGAGGTGATGGATAAATAGTTTCACAAACTCCAGAAGAAGCAACATAAGTGAAGATGATGGATACTTAGTATATAAATAAAACATTAAAACGTTAAAAAAAACTAGCTTAATAGAATAAACCATGAATATAGTAAGATAATCATAAGGAGTTTATAACAGGTGTTAATGCAAATCGCTTTGTGATTTTGAGATATAAGCATTTCTGGGGGAGTCCGAGCCAAACAGGCTCCATTTGAGCCCCCACTGACAAGTCCTACAGAATGCTCCATGTTTATACACATTCACAACAAATATTTTGTCTCAGTCAATGGTTTACATTTCCCATTTCAGTGGGAAAAATTGGTTGTCTCTTTGCTCTAACTGGAACTGGTTCTATATACATAAACTCTTTTTCTTTTGTGAACTTCGTTGGTTTCCTTCTTTTCCCAGTCTCCATGCTGCCCCCACTGCTCCTGGCTGCTGCTGCTGCTGCTGCTGCTGCCTCTTCTTCTTCTTTTCTTAGTTTTTTTGAGAGAGTTTCTCTGTGTAACAATCCTGGCTGTCCTGGAACTTGTGTTGTAGATCAGGCAGGCCTCAAACTCAGAGATCAGCCTGCCTCTGCATTCCCAGTGCTGGGATTAAAGGTGTGTACCATCACTGCCTGGCCCAACTTAACTTTCAAAGAAATGCTATGCTATTGGGCTCCAAACAGAACAGAATTTCTATGACTTGGCATTTGTTTTAGCTGTTAAGGGACATGAAAAGAATTTACCAAGGTCCAGATAAGAGAGAGGTTCAGCTGTAATAGCATTCATCTGAGGCAAACTGAATTTTCCACAAATGACCCAAAGGGTCATCCTCACCGCCCAGCTTTTCTTACAATGTGACTAACTCCCTTCCACGGAAAAGTAGAATCTGTGTTCTGCTTCATGATGTCTGGATGGGCCTTGATTTTAGAGGATGTTACATGACTTTCAAGGCCAGATGAAACGCGATAACTGTTCTGCTTGGCTGTTATGAAATACTTTTAGAACATGGCCATGAAACAGCTACAAAGAAACTCAAATTAGCTCATACAGGGACATCTTATCAAGGGGTCACTTGTATTTCTTCCAGCCAACAGCCCGACTGAGGTTGCCAACAAAACCAGTATTAACCATGAGTACCCCTTCCAGCTGAAGTGATCCAAGTCATGGAGTCCCCCCAACTAGACCCCAACCTTCATTCCTTCACAGCCGAGGCTCGGTCATCAGAGAGCAGCCATCCCTACCATGAGGTTCAAACTTCTGGGACACAGACTGTGAAGACAGCAAAGTTTTGGTTTATGCCACTGAGGTCCTAGCGTGACTTTTAGGTGGGCATAGCTATGGACATTGTCTTCTCAGTGAGTTACAGATTGTGAGGAAGTGAGGTGGCTCAAATCACAACCCCTCTGCTCCTTGGAGGTGACTTCCCTCCCATGAGAAGAATCTCCTTCAAACAGTTGGAGTCCTTTTCCCTTGTTCGCTTATTGAGAGTTTGGTTTCTGCCCAGAAACCACCCCACAACTCTGTATTTTTTTCAGGAGTTCTGGGACTTATTTCCTTCAAAACATTCCTGTCTTTCATTTCCAGCCCATTTCTCATTATTTAATATTGGTCATTCATTTGGGACAAGTGACATTGGGAATTTTACTTCTTCAGAAGACATTGCAGTTGACCTCGCCTTCAGGTTCCAATAAGGCAATTAAATGCTGGATGACCCAGTGTCAGTATTTTCTAGATTATGCATTTTTACTGAGATATATTGAGATACTATGTGATGTGCTAAATTCCCTCCATGCCCCTTTGCTAATTTGCCTAAGGTTGAGAGGAGTTGAGTAACATCAAGATCTGACATAGGCTTCTTGTCTTAGTCTTATGGTCCATGTGTTGAGCATTAAGTATCTGGTAGTTAATGAATCAGTGAGTTTGATCCTTTTGTAAACTGTACCAGGGAACAGTGGGTGTTTCTTCTAAGTCCCCCCCTGCCTTTCTCTTCCTCACACCTTCCCATGTGCGCACACAAGGGCACGTATATCTCCACAAGACCAGTGTAACTCTAAGTGTAAGCCTCTAGTTCAGTTCTGTACAGAGAAAGCAAATATTTCTCCCAAAGATGCAAGAGCCTGTGGACCCGTCACTCTGGCTGCCAAAATCTGTCCAGGACAATATCCCTTAGAGCACAATTGGATTCAATTTTCTTTATTAATTTCTTTTTAAGGCTGTGGCATCAGCCCTTTGGTTACCTCAGGAATAGGTGAATGCTGGTTCTGAGTAAAGGGCGGATTGCTTCAGGCCTCTACCTACCTACAACAAAGAGTAATCTGTTTCCATGTGTCTTCTTGTAGGGCAGAAACCACTCGTTGCTCCTCTGTAACAATGCACAGCATTGTTCCATTGGCCAGAGCCACTAGGGTGCATAGCAGGCTTCCTGGGGCAGTCAGAACTCTCACTCTGAGCCCATTAGCGAAGCTGTAGCCAACGCAGGCATTTTCCTGGTAGAAGCCAACCAATCCTTCTACATGTAGATAAGAAGAGAATATTTTTGCTGAAAATCTCTAAGGGGTTAATGAAAGAAGGTTTCTATGACAAAATCCTATTTCAAACCTTAATAAAAAAATCCATTTAAATGTATCTTCTCTTTTCCCCATTTTCTGTTGTGGGCGGCAGGGATCCTCTGCAGAAACTCCTCTCTCCCTCTATGACTGTCCTCCAGACTCCTGTAACTCTGCAGCCTCATTCCACATCTGCCCATCACTCCACTTTCCAGTTCTCAGATCCGCCTAGAACATAAGTCCTTCCTTTAGAAGCGGGAAGACCATGCATAGAGCAAACGTAGCTTTTCTAGTAGCAAACACATTTTTAAACAAATAACTTGATGAGAAAACAACCATGAACAGCAATGTTTAAAATTGTGAACTAAGCCTTCTACACAAAGAATAACAGTTTAAAAATTTACATTTATTTATTTACTTGTTTTGGTTTGTATATATGTGTGTGTGTGTATGTGTGTGTGTGAGCACACATGTGTCAGAGCACATGTGTGAATGACAGAGACCAACTTGAGAGAGACATTTCTGTCCCTCCATCTCGTGGATTTCCGAGGATCCAACTCAAGTCAGATTTGGTGGCAAGGGCCTTTTCCCTCTGGGCCATCTAGCTGATCATCATACATGCATGCATGCATACACATATATATTTATGTATATATGTATGTATGTATACGTGTGTGTGTGTGTGCTAAAAGAATAAAATACTGATTTACAAAACCCATGTCTGGTTTAGTGGAGTCATCTTGGTTAGGCTGGGAATGGGAATGTTGTGATCTCAACTCAGGGTCATTGTTGGCCTCAGGGGGGAGTGCACACACACACACACACACACACACACACACACACACACACAGTAGAAGTGTAACAGTCCTTATACCCTGAAGATACAGCCGGGAAAGACAGTGTTGAAATGAGTATCTCAGGGCAGCATCCTTGGTTAGTGAATTTCTTTGGTTATGTCAACTCGATACAAGCTAGAATCATCAGAGAAGAAATCTCAGCTAAGAAAATGTACTATCAGATTGGCCCATAAGGAGGCCTATGGGCATTTTCTTGATTGATGATTGATATAGAAGGACCCAGACTATTGTGGGCAATGCCTTTCATGGGTACCTAGTCCTGGGGTGCATAAGAAAGCAAACTGGGTGGCAGGAGGAAAATAAAGCAAACTAACCAGGCCAGGAGGAGCAAGCAATTGAGCAGCCTTTCTCCATAGCCTCTGCCTTCAGGCTTCTGCCTTGATTGCTTTCCCTGACTTCCCTTAGTGTAACCCAAGAACTTAAGCTGAAATAAAACCTCCCCTTCCCCAACTTGCTTTTGGTCATGGCTTTCAATCACAGCAATAGAAATCCTAGCGGTCACGGTTACAGTGTGCCTGTGTATCCATTTATGAACAGTTTGACTGTTTAGGAAGTGAGAAGAAAGACTGTTAGGAAATTGGAGATGGTAGTGTCTAGAGAACGGTTATAAAGACGGACTTTCCTAAACGAACACAGCATTTGTGCCCCAGGTGAGTGATCTCACCAAAAGATAACCTTACCCGGTAGACAGGGTAACTTCGTTTCTGGTTGTCAGTCTTTCTCCCATTTACTCCTCTTCTTGCTCAGAACACCTATAACGTACCCATGGCTTCAAGGTAGAGGATCTCTACCACCGTGAGCTTTCTTTCACTAAAGCCAGCTTGGTTTCTTCCACGGTTATGTCCAGCAGCCAACAGAAAACACCAGCAAAACTGGTACCGCTTTTCAGGCCAGCTGGTTGAGGATGATAATACTGGGTCGTCTCCAACACAGAAAGAGAAGCGCATTGCTCTTACAGAACACCTTGTTTGCTGTGGCCCCGTAGTTTTCCCACAGAGCCTGGTCCTTGGACTGGGGAATTCCTTTTAGAGAGAATGAGCAGACTAGTCTTACCATGGAAGGAGTAGACCCGATAGCCTTTTGTAACCATGTTTAAAGGCTCAGTCCAGACTCAGATGAGTGCCAAAGCTCACTAGCCAAATCATGTTCTACGGCAGTGTGATCTTGCTTTTGTGTTTATTTGGGAATTAAACATAACCGAAGAAGTGAATGTATTAATATCAAGTTGACAAGGATGATGGGCTGTCCTAGGTTGGACTGTGCCAACATGGATATCATGAGAAATACATTCACTTCTTAATGGGAATTTTGGTAGTGTCAAAGAGAAGAGCCTGAGCTAGACCTGAGAGGCAGAAATGGATTAGCGTTCCTTGCTTCTTGAAGGTTGCTGGGTTCCGAAATGGAGATTCTTAGCTACAGAGGTGTCCGGAGGTGCCAATGTTGCCACACGTTAGCATTTAGCATGCCTTTCTTATCTTTAAAGCCTCTGCTTGGTTTCATGCTCTTTGATACTCTGCCCACTCTTCTTTCAAGCCGGCTGTGCCCATTTTCACCCCTCATCCTGGTTTTCTGTTCCTGCCTTGGCAACCTCCTTCTCTCTGAAGCCCCCTGGACCGTTCTCTGCTGTATTCATTCATTTTGAATTGCTATCTTAGTATGTGACTCTCAACGATATTTCTATCCAGAAGTTTCCTCTGAGTTTCATATTTGCATATCCAGCTGCACATTCAGGGTCTCTACGTGGGCGCGGGTAGGCTCAGTGTAGTCTGCTTTTAAGTCATTTCGTCGTATCTCCCCTCAAAGAGGCAAGTCCTTCATTTGTGAGAGAACGCACTGCCATCCAACCTCGTGTGCGAACCAGGACCAAGCCCGGGAGCTTCTCCATAGCTCCCTCTCCTTGGTTAGGCTGCCTTTACCTCTTGTGTGGAAGAGCGGGATAGGCGTTCTGAATCTAGGAAGCTGTAATTATATGATGCGTTTAGAAGGCACCACGCAAACCTTATCGTTTGTCTTCGGGGGCAGATGCATCTTAACCCCAGGAACGTGGGGAGGAAATCAATTTCACAGCCACTCATGAGCTAAGATGTGCAGGAGGAAGATGCCTCTGCGTGGCAGTAGAGGCCATGCCGCATTCCGCACATATTCAAGTTCCTCTTGTGCAGAAGAACTGTGTGCCTGTAGGAGAGGCAGCCAAAGCAGTGCCTCACTATGCTCTGAGCACACTGCTACGTAATACGCAGAGATGACGAAGATGAAAAATTCACGGTCTCTATTCCTGAAGTGTGCTTGACATCCTTCACTCGTGGCTCCCGTTCAATGGTGTCTCAGATGGTCCCACCTAATGTGAGCTCCTCCCCTAGGCAGTGTGGTAGTGAACTTCCTCCCAAGACCTCCTATTTCAGAGAATAAATTAAACGGAGAGGAAGAGGAGAAAGGTCCCATTTCAAAGTCAATCTAGAGACAGATGTAGGCTGTTGTCTAGATGCAAGGATTCTTTCCTAGTGACACATAGGACCCACCTCCTTAAGACCTGAATTAAATTGCGAGCAATCTCAGTAATGAATTCAGCCTTGTGTTCAGCCCATTCCCAGAACCTCTGGCTTAATTATGAGAAGAAAACCTATTTATTCTGGGACATCACTACTTTGGGATAAATTCCTGGAAGCCATCAGAAAAGCATAGGGAAGATCTTTCTCAGAGTAGCTTCTTTGGATTTCTGAGAAAGGAATATTTCATGTTTGGCCTGTCAAGTTGCTTTTAGTTTCGGCTTCTGGATTCACCCTTTATTCAATTCTCTTTGAACTTAGGTCTCCCTGTTCATAGAGAGGCCTCCTGTAAGAGAACCAAGTCTTATCTTTCCATGAGCACATGTTTATGTTATTGGTTGTAACAAAATAATAGTACTTTTTACAGTACCTCATATTTTACAAAACTCCTTTCAAGTATTTTGAGTCACTGCATCTTAACAGTAACCCAGAGAGGCAGAGCTACGAGGCAAAAATGAAGGCTTTGTTCAAGATCACAAACCTATAAGGTGACAGAGTTCACGAAAGACCTAGGTATTCCAATTTCTGTCCAAGTCTCACCTTTTCTTCCTCTAGTCATCTGGTGATCAAAGTCGTTTCTAGCCACCGTCCATTTTGAAATGGCTCTGAAATCTGAATAAAACTTGTTGACATTAGGAACCAAGGAATACTGCTGTTTCTCTTTGCAGCTAACTTGGTTGTGGGAACAAGTGGAGTCCCCGTGTAAGTCTGAGCCAGGGAACCTTCCAAGGGCAAGGAGATGCAAGAGGGCCTCATGAAGCTGTGGTTCCCCCACTGATAATACCTGGGAGCCTCCGAAAGGATGCTGAATCCTGGCTTACAGCCTCAGAGATTCTGCCCTTGTCACTCAGATATTTAAGCTCCCTGGATGATACTGACATTCACCAGAGCCTAAAAAACGTTGCTTAAAGGCTCCTGCCACTCACCTGCACCTTGTAGGACCTGTAGGGTCATTATGTCTTTGTCTTTGCTAAGTGTTTATTGTACCAATCATAAATAACCACAGAGCAAAATCTAGAAAGTATAGATTGCTCATTACTAGTGTTCATAATTACTCCACAGAGGAAAGATTATGTTACCAATTAGGTGTATATTGTCCTACATATATATACACACACAAACCTATACTCTTTAATAAAGAAGACTATTGATAATGCGGTATAGGTTCTTTTCATTAATCTAATTCTATTAAGTTCAAATTAATACCATTGTCAAGGGCTTCATAGTAATTCATGGCTGTATTTAATTTAGTCTTCAATAGCTGGAGACTTATCTATATCCACTAAATTTCTCTCTCTCTCTCTCTCTCTCTCTCTCTCTCTCTCTCTCTCTCTCTCTCTCTCTCTCTCTCTCTCTCTCCTTCTTCTCTCTCTCTCTCTCTCTCTCTCTCTCTCTCTCTCTCTCTCTCTCTCTCTCTCTCTCTCCTCCCCTCCCCTTCTTCTTTCTCTCCCTTCCTCCCTTCCTTTCTACTTCTCTCTCTCTTCCCCTCCTGTGGGTTTTATGTGCGTGAATGAATGGCGTGTGTAGCCCATAATAGTAATGGATTCTTCATGTAGTGAGAATAACCTACAATTTCCAATCCTCCTGCCTCTTCCTCTCAAGTGCTGGGATTATAGGTGTGCACCACCATGCCTGGCCATTTTCACTTCTGTTCGAAGAGACACTCGAAGCATTATTAGTAGAATCTAGTAGAGAGGATCAGATTTGCCCCATCCTCTTACTATCTGAGCTAAAAGTTTAATATAATATTTTTTCTTATTCTTTGAGATTTTATACATGCAGATACTGTTTTTTTTAGTCATGTTAACTCCCTGCTCTCCTCCCCAACTCCTCCTCTCCTCTCCCCTCTCTCTCTCTCTCTCTCTCTCTCTCTCTCTCTCTCTCTCTCTCTCTCTCTCATAACTCACTGAATCCAGTTTCTGCTGCTCATGTACTCATGGAGGTAAGCCCCCCCCCCCAATGGATCATGGCCAATCCACCATGGACCAGCCTCCAATGAAAACTGACTCTCCCTTCCTTAGCACCCCCAGTTGCTAATGGTCCCTCAGTTAGGGCTGGCACACGACCCTCTCACCAGAACTTTGGGCTTGTTCTTGTGCAGGTGACCACAGCTTCAGTGACTTCACAAGGACAATGGTCTGGTCATGTCCAGAAAATACTGTTTCATCGCATGTCTCCCTGGCCTCTAGTTCTTAGGATCTGTCCCCCCATTCTTCCATAACATTCCCTGAGCTTTAGGTGGAAGGTGTAATAGAGATATTTATGGTTGAGAATTTCACAAAATACTTATTCTCAGAAGTTTGGCCACTGTGAGCCTCTGTAGGAATTGCTGTCCCCTGTACAAAGAAGATACTCTGATGAGGACTGGGGGCTGCACTAATGTGGATGCCCATCGGTCTCGTTGGTGGACTGGGGGCTGCACTAATGTGGATGCCCTTCAGTCTCCTTGGTGGACTGGGGGCTGCACTAATGTGGATGCCCATCGGTCTCCTTGGTGGACTGGGAGCTGTACTAATGTGGATGCCCTTCAGTCTCCTTGGTGGACTGGGGGCTGCACTAATGTGGATGCCCTTCCTTCTCTATGGCGGACCAGGAGTCTCCACACTCCTAGTCTGGGCTGTATGTAGTACTGATTTCACCAGGCTTGTTTTCCTGTTATGGGCTTCAGCTCCCCTGTATGCGGCCTTTTCTTGATTTTGTGAGCCAGACAGCCCACACAAACCCTGCCAAGCTGCGGTTGTTGGGAATCGCCACCCAACAGGCGGCAGTGATGTGGTTATTCTGTAGTGAAAGACACTGTTTACAGCATACGCTCAGTTCTCTGTCAGAGTGCTGCTTACAGTCCTGGCGGCTGCCACTGGGAACTCCTTCTATAAACCCCTACCAGCAGTTTGTAGATTCCCTTGTGAAGGTGCTATAACCCGCTTGTAAAAAGTCCAACCTGATTGGAGAGAAACTTCGTAGGTCTGACGGTACAAAAGATTTGTGGGAGTGTTGGTCTGGGGGCTGGAGAAGCCATTGATGGAATGATAAAGTATTTTTGCTTCCTTTGCTTCTCTAGCTATAATCAGTTGCTCATTCCCAAGCGGCTTCTAAGTCACCCTCATATCCAGAAGTCCCGAGATAATTTAAATTTACCCAGAATAATCACAGGTAGTAAAATAGTATAATAATTTGGGAAAAGGCCTTTACTGGGAAGTCCAAGTTTATTAAGACCCCAAACCATGTCGTTTTAAAGAGCAAAAGAAGCTCTAGGTTTTGCAATCCTCAACGTTTCATCATGTCTTCAGGTACTTGAAATTATTTTCTGAGTTATAATTTCTGCATAACCTGGGTAAGCTTACCAAGGAAGGCAACGACTTAATGCCGGCAGCGATAGCCACTAAAACTGAGGGCAGAGCACACGCTCCACCTCCGGTACCCAAACAAGCAACCACGTAACAATTACCATTTACAGATCACTTAAGGGTGGATAATTCTTAAGCTAAATGCAAGCCAATATAATTTATTAAGTAGCTAGCCCTATTGAGAATTGATGTGCCAGGCACTGAATTAGGTCTCTAATCTAGTCCTCCACGATGACTCATAAAGTTGGTACACAGCGGCGTTATTATCCCCTTCCTCTAGGTGAGACAGACAAGGCCCAGGGACAGCTGGCTACAGACACAGATTGTATCAAAGTCTCACCCACGCTGTGTTTGAGAGCCTACTTGTGGCTTCGCATTGTACCTAGAAAATGGGAGGGTTTCGATGTGCACCAGGTGGATGAGGGATCACCTGGCTCACCTGCTCTGCCATTCTTCTTACTGGTTTGATTTCTGGACCTTCATTCTCCATCAGTGACCACGTACATGATGGTGACTTGGCAGTGCTCGCGTAGGCTTTGTTTTCTAAGGCAAATCATTCTCAGAATGGGACTGCTGGAACTTGTTAGAAACGCAAATTCGCGGATCCCTCTTCTGGCGCCGAAACAGAATCTCTGGGCATGAGTACCAAGAAACTATCTTTCAATAAGCTTCCTAGAGGTTCTCTATGATTATAAGGATGAGCGTTGCTGTTTAAGAACCACATGCTACAGATGAGTGCCTTTCGGTCTTGCGGCTCACCGTGGTGAGCTTGCATGGGTGGATGGAAGAGCCATTTGCAGTGAGTGAGAAGACGGGAACAGATGTGAGTTTGGAGACAGAGTAGATTTGGGTCTAGGGTGCCGGACCACCCTTGGAATAGACAGATGAAGCTATCCGGAAGTATGTGATTCTCCGCGCCCAGGCCCGGAGTTCCCAGGAAAAGACAGAATTGGACGTATAGGTTTCAGAGCAGTGGCTGACACCACAGAGAAGATGGTCCAAGAGAGTGGGAAGCGTTAGCAGCAAGGCGGGCGCTGACCGCCTTCAGCAGCAGCGAGGTGGGCCCCTGACGGCCTTCAGAGGCAGTGTTGATTCAGGAGAGACGGGAATGACTATGCAGAGGAAGCCCTGGAGGACAGCCATTCTACCTTGTGAGTGACTTGCATTGGAATGTTTGCCTCATCTTCCCCTCTGGATCATAAGCTCCTTCAAGACAGGGACTGTGTAAACTTCAATAAGTCCCTCAAACCAAAGTACATTGCTGCACAGCCTGTGAATAATCAGGGAATTCCCACCGGGATGCTTCCTTTTGCAGAAATTCAATGTGATCAGAGCCACCAGGAAGACACAGCCCCCAAATCACTTATATGATTTCCCAAAGGACTTCATGGCAGAATAAAAACAAGTGAACAAATAAGGGGCATCCCCTGTAATCCGCCGATATCCATGCTAATCACATTAATCAGAGTGAATTAATTACACCTGCAAAACAGATGCGAAGTTACAGTCCTTGGGAAATCAATTCCTTAAACTCGGATTGGAATGCACAGTCAACAGCCCCCGTGTTTCAAAACTATCAGGCTGATTTGTGGCAACTTCTGATTTACTAACGAAACCGCTTAAAACATTTTTAAAGGCAATTACAATTACTGTCTGGCATCTGACAGAAAGAAATCTCGTCAGCATTGTCCCCGTGTGTCAACTGTCACAAGTTTCTAAAAATTTTGAGGCGAAAAATAGGCAGGCTCTACTATTTGCTAGCCTCGATTAGGGTTAATTCAATGTGTGTCGGCAAATAATAGTGTTTAATGTAATCTCTCTAATTACAGATAAAACGCGTTTTCAGTCATGCTCGCCACTGACAGTATTTCGCAATAAGTTAAACTGACAGCTGCTCTCTAAAGCGAAGGCAAAAACAAACCTTCCTCGGGGTTGTGTTGATTTTTCTCTCTCTCTTGCTAGCTTGCTCTTCGGCAATGAAGTTCAGAAAAAGATGAAACTAGACGCTTTGGCTCTGGACACCAACTTTGAGAATCACACCGTGCTCTCTTCCTTGGGGGGGATGCTCATATTCCTCCACTTCCAACGCCCATCAGGGACTGTCTAGTCTGAACTGACTCAAGGAGAATTTTCTAAAAAAATTCCCACCTAATCCAGGTGTTGTGTTTGTTACTGGAGAGGAAAAAAAAAATGACCCCACCGAACCCCGTGACTGCTCATACCCACCCATAGCGTGCACAGGACTCATCGGGGTCTCCAGCTTCTCCGGGGTGCAGCTGCCCAGACCTAGGTGATATTTTGGGTTGGGAAGATGGAGCAGGAGGTAAGTGCTTGCTGTGAGCATGAGGACCTGAATTTGGATCACCAGCATGGCTAGAAAAAGCTGGGTGTCGTGGTGTGATCTCCAGGGCTGGAGACCCCGAAGTAGGAAAATCCCTAGGACAGGTTGGCTAGTTAGCCTAGATGATTTGGTAAGCTCTGGGTTCAGCGAGAGACCCTCTCTCAGAAAATAAGGTAGAATAGTAAGTAGGGAAGATATCTGACATTGACCTCTGGCCTCCATCTGAATGCATATGTGCACACATACATGCTCTCTCTCTCTCTCTCTCTCTCTCTCTCTCTCTCTCTCTCTCTCTCTCTCTCTCTCTCACACACACACACACACACACACACACATTTTCTAAAGGGTCAATGCATGTCCCTCCTCAACCACAACCGAGTGGACCAGTTACTAAGGGAACCTACTATTGAATGCCCAGCATCTACAATGCAGAAAGTTAAACATGGAAAGTTAACCCAGAAGAATCAGGTTTTTTGTTTTTGTTTTTTTCTCTCAGGAATTGAGAAATGCCAAATGCTCGGGACAAATGAGAACATACGAGAAAAACCATGAAACAGAAGAAAATGTTGAGGACACATCACCAGGTCTACAAGTTATGAGGAAGAAGAAATGTAAGGCCATACTCAACACTGAATGAATAAAGAAGAAACCCACATGGTCTTAGTGTCCTCGGTGACTTCAGCTCCCAGAATCACCTGAGAGAGCCTCTATCAAAGGGCCTCCTAGATCAGGCTGGTTGGCGGGCTTGCTGTGGCAGACTATCTTGATTGTTGATGCAGACAGGAGAGCCTGATCTACTGTGAGTGGCCTATAAGAAAGCTAGCTGAGCATGCGCCAGTGAATGAGCCTAAGAGTGAACCAGCAAGTAGCATGCCTCCAGGTTCCTTCCTCCAGGTTCCTGCCTCTGACTTCCTTCAATAGTGGACTATGACCTGAAGGATAGACCATCTAAATCCTTCCTACCCAAATTGCTTTTGGTCGGGGTTTTATGACAGCATCAGAAAGCCCGCTAGAACAGACATCTTGGTAGTTTATTTTTAGTATCTTCAAAACATGAGTGACTCATATTGAGTCATTGTCCTTAACACTCCTGAATCTTTCCCACCTGTCTTTCCCACAAGTATTTTTCTTGCATCCGATGTGCTCTGTTTGGGATGTAGTTTGACTCCAATAACCATGGTTCAACTCAGAGTCCCTTTCCTCTCTCGGGAAGTCTTTTGATAAGTTATCCAGGGCTGACAGGGTAGCTACTTCATAGAGCTGTCAAGAAATCAACCCCTTCCATCTCACTTCTCTGTGGTTTGTAGAAGGTAATTCTGTCTCCAAGGTCTAAGGTAGCATCCATGATCCCGATGGAAGGATGGATAGAAGGATGGAGAAGAAAAGGCAGAAAGCACCAACAGTCACTTAAGATAGGTTTCTAGAACCTGATAAAGTCTTATCGCTAATGTGTGAGTGGAGATTATGAGAAAGACCTAAGTCCTTCTAGAGCTGCACAAGAAACAGATGCAACACCGGGAAAAGAGCAAGGAGAGGCATGAGTAGAGCTGATGGAACAGAAGTGAGAGCCTGAAGCCAGAGCTGGTACAGAAACTGGCAGAATCTGTAGCTATCTTAGGAGGTCTTTGGACCTTCCTATTTGTGGAACCGAGTTTAAAATAATCTCTTCTCGATCCCAGGGAGAAAAGGCCTTAGCTAGCATATGGGTTACAATACAAATCAGACAGATTCCAATACCAGTCTCCCATTTATTTATAAACCGTCCCAAGATGCCGCCTATCATGAGAGTGTCCTTGACTCTCTTCCAAGTTGATATTTCCTCACACAGAGCCATCTCTGGGCCAGGCGACAGTTGTACTGTCTCAAGTGCCTTCTAGAAGATGCCATGCATGTGAATACAGCGAAGTCATTTCTGGTCTTTGAGATGGCAGGAAGTACGTCCTCTTGGAAATGGAGAGTAGAAAAAAATAGAAAATGGGGGACTGGTTAGCTGGGTCTGCAAGGTAAGGGGCTAGCATTGCTTTGATCAGAGTAAGTTTATTCTCTAAAAAGAATAGATACAAGATACCATATTATGTTATTTTGTAACCACTAGATTAATAGTTACAAGTGGATCCCACTGGTCTGGAATGAGGGTCAAAAGTTACATTTCTAGAATGATGTCAGAGGAAGCAGATATTGCTGGTACACAGATTGCACTTTGAAAATGTGGCACAATTCCTGCTTGTGTTCATGAGGAGATTAAAAATATAAAAATGCTCACAACATGCGTTTGGAGTAGGAACCTGAGCACAACTCATTGGCTGAAGCACAATGAATAGAGAAATGAAAGCGTATTAAGAGAGGTACTAAGGAATAGTCAAAATTAGCCAATAAGAGCTCTGTACATCATGGACAGATCTTAAATAGAGTTTTGACCCAAGGAAAAACTAATTTCTGAATACTAATTATTTAAGTCATGATATTAAAACTGTGCATTGCTTAGGAATATATATGATAGCCAGTGGTAACCCAATATTCAGACTATAAGGGAGTGATGGATATTTAACCCGACACTGGAAATTCTAGATGTTCGCGTGTTGGTGATGTTCAGAGATGTTTATTATATCATTCTTTTTGATTGTATAAAATATTTTAGTTATTTTTGGCTTTCAATAGAGTTCATTTGGTATATGTTAAATACTTCACTTTTAAATCAGGTATGCATTTCCAATTATTATATTATTTTAATTTCCCATATAATCTTGGCATCATGAGAAACAAAAATATAAATGTAAGGGTAATCAGTCTTTTAAAATAAGAAAGATTGGGGTAGCAAAATGGCTCAATGGATAGGGGCATTTGCTGCGAAACTTGATGACCTGAGTTCAGTCCCCTGGGCCCATCTAATAAAAGCAGAGAAATGACTCTGAAAACTGCCCTCTGGCCTCCATATGAGCCTCACAGCATTCATGCTCCCCACAAGTAAGGTACAGAAAGATGTAAAATAAAAACATTAAAAATCACTGAGTGATTAAGACGGTAAATCTTTAGAGGTCTGGCGTGATGACTTGGCTACTAAAATGCTTGCTGTGCCTGCCCTTAGATCCCTAGCACCCATGTGAAAATCCAGGACTCACACATTTTCAGTGCTTGTGGGGGAGGGAGGGGAGAACAAAAGTCCAGAGCCCTGTGACCTCAGACTTGTGGGTAAGGGTAGGGGGTGGGAAGGTTAACAGAGTCAGGAAGATTCCCTGGGTCTTTCTAGCCATCAGTGTAAATGAACTGGTCAACTCCAGGGTTCAGACAAACAAACAAACAGGAAAGAAAGAAAGAAAGAAAGAAAGAAAGAAAGAAAGAAAGAAAGAAAGAAAGAAAGAAAGAAAGAAAGAAAGAAAGAGAATCAACCCCATGACAGCTGGAAGCAATTCTAAAAGACTATGTCCCCTCTCCCCACAAAGTTTGTCCTCAGGGTTGGAAACACCATTTACAGGTTGTTGATTGTTACTTGTATAAGATAGAGGGTTGGGGTGAAAACAAAAAAACAAAAAAAAATCAAATGAGATAATAGATATTTTAGCATAAACTTATTCACACTAATAATAACAGTGGGTAATAGAGTAAATACTTATGAGCTATTATTTATAGATAATTTACATTGGTATAGTTTTT
>NW_026067972.1:1957631-2115848 GCF_014885135.2 Alexandromys fortis
TCTCTCTCTCTCTCTCTCTCTCTCTCTCTCATACACACACACACACACACACACACACACACACACACATCTTACAGGCTATGGTCCAGCTAGTCCAACAATAGCAGGCTGTGAATGGAAAGTCCAAGTATCCAGTAGTTACCCTGTCTACAAGGCTGGATGTCTCAGTGGGTCTTCAGTATACTCTGGAATCCAGAAGTGGACTATCATGCCAGTGAAGGGTTAAACTTATTAGACAAGGCAAGAGCAAGTAGGCAAAGAGTAAAAGCTTCCTTCTTCCATGTCCTTTTATAGGCTTCCAGCAGGCGTGACCTATATTAAAGGTGTGTCTTCCCACCTCAAAGATCTGATTGTCCTATTTCAAATGATTTAATTAAGCACAAAAAAAAATCCCTCACAGGTGTGCCTTGCCATTTTTTGATTTTAGTTAATTCCACAGTAGTCAAGTTGACAACCAAAATAGCCATTGAAAATAAGTCCTGAGAGTGGTCTGTAGGTAATGTGTCGAGTGTGCAAACATCGTGTCTGTGTGCCCACAGGTGTGTGTATGTGTGTGTTCACAGATGGTGTGGATCAGTCACAATACATGGCCTCTGATACAAACAGGGGCACAGTAAGCATGAGATGTTGAAAGTCACTGCTGGAACACACACTGCACACTCTAACAAATCATGTCCTTGGATTTTAGTCATTCTTTGGAAATTTCATACGTGTATAGACTGCCTATTTCTTTTTCCTCAGAGTCTCACTATTTAGTCCTGGCTGGTCTGGATCTCCCAGATGTCCACCTACCTCTGCCTTTTAAGTGCTAGGACCAAAGGTGTGAGCCACCAGGGTTTTTAATGCAGTCTATATATCTATTTATCTGTCTGTTGTCTATACCCTTCTTTTCTTCCAAATTCAATAAATTGCTTTTAAATGCATGCATGCATACATAGTTGTATATATGTATATGTATATATATATATAAACACATAGATACAATCTGCTCAATCTATATAACATTACTAATATATGTTTCCAGGATGACCATTTGTTATTAGAATCTACTTGGAGCACTCTTCCCTGGGGAAGACTATTTCTCTCTCTCTCTCTCTCTCTCTCTCTCTCTCTCTCTCTCTCTCTCTCTCTCTCTCTCAGAATTCTGTAGTCCCCCCCCCCTTTTTTTGGTATAGGGTTAAGGACTTTCCCCGTCCATCTTGGTGTATCTGTTGCTGTTGTCCTTGTTAATCTCATGTTGGTGAAATTTTATGGGTGTAGTTTCTGAAATCCCTGGGAGAGCCCATCTCATAGCAAACTCTCCAATGCTCTGGCTCTTATAGTTGTTAGGTTCACAAGGACTCCTGAGCCTTAGGTGCTGGAGTTGGGTCTGGGCTCCACAACTCTGCTTGTTGATTGGTCGTGGTTTTCTTTATTGGTCTCCACCTGCTACAAAGAGATGCTTCCTTGATGAGGGCTGAGGAGCGCACCTATCTGTGGGTCTAAAGACGGCTTAGGTTCTGGGGTGGAATTACCCTTTGCTCATGAGTAAGGAACTGACGTTAAGTGGCTTTAGTTCTACCCAGGAGCAGGTGGTAGTTAGGGAGTTCCGGAAGGCAATGAGGGGTAGCATGGAAGTGCCAGCCTGTATTCAAACCCCATATGCTGTCTGTGTGATCTTGGGTTATAGTTTAACCTCTCCCAGCCTCTTTCCTCCTTTTTAGACCTAGGAAAGTCACACTGTCCGAGAAATACTAAACATTAGGTGGCACCATGGGCAAATGGACTTGCTAAAGAATCTGGAGTAAAGAGTAGAAGCTTAATCAACGAGGGGTGGGCACATCACAGCAGGTAACAGGAGGGCTGACGACCCCTTGACTCTGACGGAAGCATGAAATGGTTCTCATATAGAGACGGGAGCAATAAATAAGGTTGGGAGGGCATCATATAGCAACATGAGTCATGGTATCCCCATCAGTGTCACAGAACAACTTGGGGACAATGTCAAGGAAGGCTCTAGGAAACACTTCCTGAAGAATTTTTATTTGGGGTTTTTAATAGTTGTGAAGAGACATCGTGACCACGGCAACACAAAAATGAAAACATTTAACAGGGCTGGTTCAGTTACAGTTTCAGAGGTTCAGTCCATTACCATCATGAAGGGGAACAGGGCAGCGTGCAGACAGACAAGATCCTGGAGAAACAGCTGGGAGTCCTACATCTTGCAGGCAACAGGAAATGGACTGAGACACTGAGCAGTGTCCTGAGCACAGGAAACCTCAAAGCCTATGCCCATAGGGATATGCTTCCTCCAACAAGGCCATACCCACTGCAGCAAAGCCGCACCTGATAGTGCCACTCCCTGTGAGATCCGGGGGCCCAGTTACATAAAACTACTACAAATTCTGTGCACCCTGTGGGGTGTTGAGCACTAGAAATGCAGAATCATCTCCTGATGCTTGGGATTTTTCATTTGACTGAGGACTTCCAAAGACAAACGTCTGGACCAATCCTGAGAGCCTCAGTAGTTAGTCTAGCTTTAGAACAAAGATATATATATATATATATATATATATGAATGATTGGGGAGAAAATTTCAGATCTTTCCTGAAAGAAAGACTAATGGGGGGGTCCCCTGAAATCAGTAGCTAAGGCAAAGTGAAAGCAAAACAAAAAACCCCAAATCACCAAACCAAAACAACAACAAAATGCACCTATAACCAAGACTATACATGGAAAGTGTTTAAATTCTACTTAGGCCCAGAGGCCAACCATTACTGGGAGAGGAGAAAACAGGTGTGAGGACCTGGGACACCTCTTTTGGCTATTCACCTGTTGGTCAT
This sequence comes from Alexandromys fortis, assembly GCF_014885135.2. Taxonomy (NCBI): domain Eukaryota; kingdom Metazoa; phylum Chordata; class Mammalia; order Rodentia; family Cricetidae; genus Alexandromys; species Alexandromys fortis. The sequence continues at coordinate 1,960,454 of NW_026067972.1, forward strand.
CATAGCCAGAAGGTGGGTATAGTCCAAGTATGTACTGAGAGAGGAAGAGCTAAGCAAAATGTGGACTATACATTACAGTGGAGTATTTAGCCTTAGAAAAGAAATGAATTCTGGTACTTGTTGCATAACATTAAGTGAAATCATCCAGACCAAAAGGGCCAAATCCTGTGATCAGTTTACAGAGGCAGAAATGGCTCTCAGGGACTTTGAGCAGAAAACGGGGAGTTGTTGTTTAATGGGTACAGTTTCAGCATTGCAAGATGAGAAGATTCTTGAAACTGCTTGGCCACTGTAAGTGTCCTTACTTAACACTATTGACCAGTACAGTTAAAATGGTGGCACGTTTTTACGGACTGTGTGTTTTCTGCTATAAAAAAAAAAAAAAAGTCAACAACAAACTTTCTGTGTTTATCCCTGTACATTTATAAATTTCAGCCACAGGCAAATCTGATTTATTTATCCCTGGTCTCCTGTCCTTTCCTATTCAAGCCAGGCCTTTGTCCCTATGCTCTCCAGAAAAGGGCTTTAGTAATTATTATTATTGGTATTACTTTTGGCTTACCGTTTATTTTAATTCCTATACAGCTGGAGATGTGCTGTACCGCTTCTTTGTTTTTTCCTTAGCATGTTTACACTTGAGCTAATGAAGCTGCTGCAGACCTGTACAGAGAAGGCCTGGATCCTGAGCATCACACCGGATTTAGTTGTCACAGACAATGCCTGATCTGGACCTGGTGATCTTCCTTAGAACAACCACAATATTTCTACTTTCAAAGGATCAACTCCCAGGAAGGCACACTGTACAGAGACTCTAAGAGGTCTGGGGATGAGTTTGAATCCAAACTGAATTTGTGGCCTTCAGAAAGAAGGGAACTTTGGTCCAGGCAGCAGCAATGGAATAAACCAGGAGGAAGGGGTTGGAGGTGGATTAGAGCACACTGCTCAGTTTTGGAAGACTACCGCCTCGAGTCTCACAATTTTGGGCTCACAAACAATATCATCTTGATGCAAAGATGATTCTTCCTTGTCTCTGTGAAGACTACTAGGCAACGAATAGTTCCATCCACATTTTCTGCAGTTGGAAAGAAAATGTAGTTTTACACAATGGGCATATGTGTGTGTCCTAGGTGCACCCAGCATGCCTTACCCCCAGGAAACAGTCAATAAATGGTTATTGAATTTAGAGCATCCTTCTTCCCAATTGCTGAGGTTTAATCTATCCCTGATCCAGAATATCTATTAACTTTGCAGCATCACTAAGCCTTTAAAAAAAAAATACGATCCATTTGTGGACGCGTTTAAAGACTTTACAGTAAATATTACTACCCCAATTAAGAGAAAGCTGCTGAAGGAAGCATGCCCATTCAACACACCGGTAGCCATTGGTAAAATGTAATTTAATTTAATTATTTAAATTTACATTGTTAATGTACAAGAGCATTTCTTTCAAACCACAGGTTAACACACACTAAAAAGCAATGCTGTTAGAGGAGAAGGGCTCGGGGAAACTCAGCCATTTGAAACAAAAGCAAGGCACTCTCCAATAACAGCAGGTAGATACCCAATCTCCAGCCGAGGGTGGCTTCACACTGAGAGAGCACTCCCCTCAAGGGGAGGAATCACCTGCCTTAATGCTTGTCCTCCTCAGAGCTAGGGAGCCATCCACTCTGCCTACACTTGTGTGTCAACATTAAAAAAAAAAAATTGAACAGCTAGATGACTTGAGAGGCTCTCATAGTTGTGACAACTACGGAAGACGGAAGAACACTGGCTGTATCGTCTTTCCTTCGAGCACTAGTGTCTGGCCCTGTAACTAAAACAGCTCCATTATTTCTTCAAACCAGTAGACAGGATGCCTAGACAGTCCTTTCCCTTTAGTCTGATGGACTGACAAGAAGGAACAGCATTTCCTTAGAGCACTGAGCCGCCGTTTGGCTCTCCTTTTCGGACAGGACAAAAACAAGGATTAACTTTCGAATACTCGAGGTGCACAAGAAGGTTATGTACGCTCAGTACTTCTAATTTATTCAAATTCAATTTGAATTCGGTCTGAAGCGGTCCTGTGTGAAATGTTAGCTTTCCTGATATTTAATAATGTTTATTATGTTTGCATATAAGCTCAACAAATTAATGCCGAAGTACTATTTTATTCGAGGCTGTCTGCAGGTACAGTGTTAGTATGAGTGACTATGTTTGAGAGTCTACTTCCTATGGATGCAGTGAGTGGTGGGGGAAGGACTAAGCAAAGGTGAAGGGGGGGGTCATCTCCATTCTGTTGCAGCTGTTTGCCCTGCAATGGGTCCCGGTCTTCTCCGACGTGAACTTCAGGAGATCTGATCAGTTGATGGGTCAGGCCCCTTCCAAGTCTGAGGTTCAAAATCCTAACATTCCAGGCCCTGCCATCTTGATAGAAAAGTAATATCTTCCATAAAATCTCACACAAAATACACAATCAAATATCCGAATGATTTGGGGGGGGGAGAAAAGAGGAAAGGATATGATCTGTTAACTGCAGCTAACTGCAGAGATAATTATAATTACTTTGCAGCAATTAGGCAATTCATTTGGCATTTGTTTGATTGTATAATTTAATGACAATATAAACAACATAGTTTTGTTATTTTTTTTTTAAAAAGACTAAAGCAAACATGATTTAAAGCTAACAAAAGCTACTGTGACATCAGTTTGACATTCAAAGTTTGATTCTTAGCAAAACGGCCAAAGGTATCTTGACTTGATACAGAGTATATAATATAAAGACTTTTAGACCTAAAAATCTTCAAACATTATTTGAATTTAGCAAAACATAAGCAAAATTTTCATATCAAAGTGCTAAACAGTGCTGCCTTAAAGGTCACTGCAAATGAAGGATAACATAAAGGCCTGGGAAGTGACGTCTATTGTACAAATGGTTAATAAAAAGACACATTATAAATATATATATGTAACCTGCTATGTTTATATATATGCTTATTTAATTTCTAACTGGTGTATCCAAGTCACCATGAACACCCCATTTGATTATTCTGTAACTCAGCCTCCAGGAGCTGGTGGTCTTGCAATAAATACAGGCAAAGCTATTACAATATAACGTGCATACAAATGTTCATACAAATAAGGACACTATGCAACAAATTATTTCATAATAATATGGTATCAACAGTAGAAACATATAAAAGGGGGCACAAACACGGAATGTTGAACCGCAACCCACTAATCTTTCTAGTCCTCACATTAATACTATGGTTTTTCCTTTTTTTTTCTAAAAAAAAAGATGATTCGCTTGCTTTACAAAATTGTCTCTTTAACCAATAACAAAAATTAAATTTTATATGTGTATATATATAGATGTATATATATACATATATGTATATATAAATCCTTATCACCTCTGGTGCTTACCCTGTGTGACCCAGTTCCTACTCATTTGCATGTTCTCCTTGAGAGGAAGCAAAAACTTGATTGATTCACCCAACACTTCTAGGGCTTCTGAAGGGATGAACCAGAAGTTGGCTACAACCTTAGTAGGTCTAGAGAACTCTGTCCAGGTTGATAGAATACAACAAATGCAGTTGTATGCAACCCATTTTATAACCTGACCCCCTTCAGGTCAGCTGGATAGTCATCAGGGGTCAAAGTCCATCAAGAGTGGCCTGCAAGTCTTAGGTGGGCCGCACCTCCGAAGGGTTCTACAGGGCAGGTGGATCAAGCCTTTGCTAGGAAAATAAGCGTGTCATTTGCTAACATGACTGCCTCCTTATTTTCATACAAAATAAGGGAGAGTTCACCAACAAGACTTAGTAAGACAGCACTTTAAAAAAATTGCACTTGTATATGGAAGCAAACAGCCATTATCATTTCGCTAAGTCTGATTTGTAGATAATCTTCCATTTTTTTGCCATTTGTTTTTGTTTTTATAAAGAAGAAGAAAGAAATGAAGAAAAAGGACTTTTCTGCCTTGCTTGCATGATGTATGTACCCTTGATACAGGAAGTATATCCTAAAGGGATCAGTCTTAAGACACAGTCTACCCTGGTGAGCAGCCCTCGGCTGGTCTTGTTTTGAAATACAAACAACCGTAATTGTATTCCCCAGAAAGAGTTTTTAAACAGTTGTATTATCCTTCCCCCCCCTTGCTGGGATAGCATCATCCAAAAGTGCCTTGTCAGCAATTTCTTAGAAAAGCCTCATGGACTATAGACCCCCTCCCACCCCACCCTCCAAAGCCTAAATATAAAACACAACCCCAACACAATACTCTGCAAGGTTTCTGGCTTTAGGTTGTAAGGAACGGTACCAGAAAAAAAAAAGTCTTTGCTTTCTATGGAAGCTGCTTTTCCCCTGAAGGAAGGATGGAGTGGCGGGTGTTCAGATCCATCCTTTAGCTAGCTCAGTGATCAATTGCCAGCAGAGCAAGGGGTTCCCTGATCAGAAAGGCAGGGTATCAAGGAAGAGCTTGTCGATGATGGAAGGCGGGGCCACCAAGTCCTCCAGCTTCAGGTAGAAGATGCGCTGGAGGCCCTGGGTACAGATCTTCCTCAGTTCCACCAGTGCGCGGCGGACCTTGGGCTCGATGGGCTCGAGGGCCTGCCCCTTCCTCTCGTGGTCCTTTAAGCTGCTCGTGATCTTGCTGTATAGCTCCTCCACTCTCTTTGGTTCTTTTAATCCATGTCGCTCTGCAGAAGGACAGAGGAGGGTTAAGTTTTGGGGGACTGGTCAAAAGGCTCTAAAGGTCAAGCTCTTTCTCCTTTTCTGCCAGGTGGGTTAAGCAGGCATTGTACAAGCAGAGTGCCCTCTGCGGACTGGGGTGGCAGATCATCTAGTAGCCCTGCCAGGACCTACTTTGGATTCCCAGGGACTGTCAGGTGTGGTGGCACATGCTTACAATTCCAGCACTGGAGAGGCAGGAATGGGAGTATCCCTGAGGCTTACTGGCCAGCCGGTATTGCCTCTTTGGCTTGGCACAGGAAAGCGAATGGATGCTTCTGTCCTGAAGCGGGAGGGAGCCACCGATGTGCGCCCCTCAATGCCAGATCCTATGTTCCCAAGCTAGCTGGTTTTGGGAAAAGTCAGCCTTCCTTCCCTGTTTTGTTTCTTCCCTCAGACCTATGCCTGGTAACTCTACTATGAGACACACAGAGGCAGAGAAAGCAAATTCACAGCAGGGAGGGGGAGGGGGGAGAGGACAAGGAGCAGGCATCTATCAAGATTCAGAGAGTACCCCTTAATTCCACAAAGCTACACAGAAAAGTATTGCCACGTTGACCATTGGGATCTTTGTGATAAGATTAGTGATGTTCTCCACCCTACGGTTGCAGCAAGCTGGTCTTGGAAGCCCATCTTCCAGGCAGAGTCTGATCTCTGGCTATGAGATGATGTATCATATCATGATAACACAGGAGCCCAACATCCCATACACGTGACTTTGCTGTCACAGCCTGTGTAGAGCAGAACCTCATTTCTAAGGGAAGAGTGGGGTCTCTTTTATCCCAGTTTTCCTCTATTTGTATGTTTATATCTAAACGCCATGTTGGTTTGTGTGTGTGTGTGTGTGTGTGTGCGCGCGCGCGTGCGCACCCATCCATGTGTCTTTCTTAAATAAAACTGCGCTTTTTGAGGGGGCAGGTGTCCTTCTAACAGTGATAAATGCATTAGTTCCTAATTTCTTCTCTATGTAGTTCTTTTAGTCACAGGTTTTGTTAGAAAAAGCTATTTGCTTCCCTGAAGCAAAAGCTAAAGAAAACAAGAACCTAGGCATTTTTCTTTCTTGTCCCAAATAAATGAGGCCCGTAAACCAGGAAACCTGCATCTTCAGTGTGGCTAGGGTATGTGACTTGGGTAAGTACTTTCCTCAGGAGGGCCTTACTAAGGGAGGAGGGTGGAGTTAAGGGGCCCTAAGACCCCTTCCAGAGCTGATGGGTTACGATGTAACTACATACATCAGAGAACTCACTCCTAGTGCCTCAGTGGATTGGACTGTGGAGCTTGCAGGCTTCTGGTCTAATGAAGTGTTCTATAGAGAAAGAAGCCTGGGGTTTGGATCTGAATCCAGTTTTGACTCTGCCCTTTACCCCGTGGCCCAATTTCTTCAAGACTCAATGTCTTCCTAGGACAATGGGAATTACAGGGTGGAAAATGCGTGAGTCTGGGTCCTACCCTTTCCTGTTCATCTCCAGCATTTCACAATGAATTGGCAGGAAAGTGTGATCATTTATATAAATGCCCTTCAACTACAACGGTGTGGCAGAGGCCACCTGTAGAGCGCCACACCCTGGGACAGTCAGCACCTGAGACAGTGGCTGAGGCTTGGTGAGTAGGACACAGCTAGAAGACAAATCAGAGAATGGGACCCCACATCCTCAAGCTTTGCAGCAAGAGCTTTGCTGGCCGTAGGAAACTATTAGCTGGTTAGCCAGGTGCAAACCTCCCCATATGCATACGTAGCCTCTGTGCTTCAAGCTCAGAAGAAATACGGAAAGGGAACCTTGAGGAGTCCTGCTTACAGAGGTTTTCTGCTGCAAGTCTTATTTGTTCGCCCCAAAGCATAGAACCAGGTGGGAAACTTGGCAGTAAGTGTCAAGAGGTATAAAACATTCATAGCCTCTGACCAAGCTACCCCGTTCTTGGGAATTTATCCAAAGAAGTCAACTGGAAACAACAATAACCTTATATGTATGGAATTATTAGGTGCAGCATTTATCTATTATCACCCCACACCTAAGAAACCAAACAAAGGAAACATTGGGAGAGATACAGAGTTAGAGAATGGGGAACCGCAGAGAAAATAAATAATGGCAAGTCCATGCAGTAGGAGATCCTAACACTCCTGGGGATAAGAATGAAGATTACTGAGCAAGATGGGAAAAATATAAATAACATTAAATGAGAAAGAGAATTTAAAATAGTACCTAGGCTGTGATTGCGTCTATGCCAAAACAATACTATATATCTGGGGTTGAAGAGATGGCTGAGTAGGTAAAGATATTTGGTGCCACCCCGATGACCTGAGTGTAGTCAGTGGTCTCCACACGGTAGAAGGAGAGAAATGGATTCCCCGATGTTGTGTTCTTGACCTCCACAAGTGCACTGTGGAATGTGCACGCATGCACACATACACACAAAATAAATGAGGGTACAATTCTTTTCTTCACATAAAGGATGAGAAGAAACGAAACGTGAATATATTCATGAGATAACTGGATGGCTCTTTTACCTATTTCTTTTAAAATTTCTGGTTAGCGCTATTTGAAGAATAATGTTAAAATAGAGCAAAGTGGGAGACGGTCCTTCATGGAGCTCTGTAGTATGTGTCACATGGCCAAGCACTAACTTGCTGATATGAAATTCTATTAGCCCTGAGCTACGTGAAATCTGATTTACAAGCTCAGGAGAGGAGGTGTCTCTCACAATCAAATGCCAGTCCATTAACTGAGGCTTTCCCATCCTTCCAGGACCTCCTGTCTCACGGAACATCCAAGATCCCACACTCATTATCAGGATGAAGAAGCTGAGCAATTTGTCCAGTGTGATGCGGGAGGGGGCGTCAATTGATTGTGGGTCCTCAGAGCCAGACTTTCTCATGGCCAAACTCACAGACGGGCATGGAGTTTTCTCCGCTCTCCAGCCGATTGCGGCTGCTCAATAACTATGGCAACCATTATTTATTCAGCGAATCGAAGTGGAGATCGATACCTCCTGCCAGCTGGATCAACCGGCCTGGAATTCCTTGAGGAATTCGTAGACACTCCTGTTAGGAGCCAAAGGCACCTCACTCCTTTCTTGCTGTAAACACTCAGAGTCTGTGGCTTCTTCAGTTTTCTGGAGGAGCTAAGATAAAATTCAGACTCTGTGCATACTCGTTCCGGCAGCCAGCAAGGTTCTCAGATCACCAGGGAGTCGCCAAGTGTCTGGTACCATCTCAGCAATTTAAAATTTCTTAAAATTCTAATCACTGACATTTAGGTGAAGGGACACCCTCCCCCTGCTCCTTTGCAAATTGGCAAACAGCTGCAGAGCTGAAATACAGAGTTCATAAATACAGAGGGGGAGGAGCCAGATATTTGGGCTTTCTCCTTTCCTAGAGAATCATGCATAGAAGAATAAGCTTTTTCTGGGCAGGAGGGATGAGACTTAGTGGTGGAGTACTCCCCGAGCACGTGTGATGCACATGGTCGTATACTCAGCAATGGAAAAAAATTACTCCCCGTGATTTGACCCATCAAGTTTTTTTTGCACTGAATTTATACAGTATTCATCCTGCCTTTCAGTATTTTAACTCAAGCATTATATTTCCCAGAAGTAAAAACAGAATTCATAGTCATGGTTCAGTATTAGACATGAGTCACAAACATTGTATATGTACACTGGAAGGGCTTGTGACTTGCTCTGTTTAAATTCTCACCTAAGAGAGGACTGTCCACCACAAGGCACGACAACACCAGAGTCAGATTCCAGCTAGACGGGCAGGTCAGTCATTTCAACCTGCTGATAAAATTCATCTAATAGCCCTAACTTATACTCTTTTACTTAGATTATTTTAAGAGACAGAAAGAGACGAATGATCTGTTATCTTTAATTACTACATAAGAAAATTCAAAGAATGAAGCCAATTGCCTACAGCTGAAAGTCAAAAGTGGCCAGTTTCTTTCAAACCAAACCAGAGAGAACTTTGCTCACAGCCGCTGACTATCTGCCTTTGACTGCCTCTAACGGTTAGAAAGTTTCTCCTCCTTCTGATCTGAACTGGCCTTCCTTCAGCAACCTCCTGCTTTCTGTGTATCTAATTAACTAGTGGCTCATTACTTTTTTCAATAGATGTTTATTAGCTATCTACTCTGTGGCTAGATATGTGTCCAGTGCTATGGACAGATGGGTCAGAGCAAGGGAGAAGGCAGCACACTCTACCCAGTGGGAAGTTCTCACCTAAAGACAAGTTTGGGATCCTATGCCTGTTAGTTATCCATGTCACAAATGGCTCTGCTGGGCAGGAAGGAGGCAGGAGGGAGTTGGAGGTCAAGAGGAGGTAGGAGCAGAGAAAGGAGGAGGGGAGGGGAGACGTAGAGAGGGAGGAGAGGGAGCGGGGAGGATTTAATGAGTAAAATAACTCAAGTCTATGCTCAGGTTCTTCCCCATTCAGCTAGTTAGGATCCACCCATCATCTCAGATCCAATATTTCGCCAAGGAAGCTTCCTTCTTGTCGTCTCTCCAGGTCAGATTCTCTTATATATAATACAGGATCCTCTCCCTTCCCAAGACAGGCAAGTTTGAAATCTGATATTCATGTGGCAATCGCCTGCCTCTTTCATTAGATTTAAGCTCCCTGGAGAAAATGCCCTAGATTTGCTCACTGTGGTCCCATCTCCTGCACCAAGCCTAGTGCATCAGGGACACCTAATATGCATCTGATAGATGGATCTGTAAGATAGACCAAAGTCCTTCAGAGATGATTAAATGGACACTAACTGCGGAAGTTGCTCGGATGCAAAAAATGAGTCGGGAGTTGTTAAGAAGCTCCCAACAGCAAAGAACTTCAACTCTCAGACTTTAGAGCCTCTCTGTGTGGTGTTCCTTGCATCTGTGTTTGTCTCTCAACTCCAACTTCCTCTGGAGAAGATCTCTGCTATCTGCTGCCTATGTTGCTTTAATTGCTTTTGACTGGCTTCCTTGCTGGGATCCATCCCAGGTGCTTCTAAATTCATCAAACAACATTAGGACCATGCATGTAAAGTTCTTGGCACAGTGCCACGTACTGGCTAAAAAAAATTAGCTATTATTAATATTAAAGGATCCCTATTACCAATAGGGTCCATTGTTCCTCAAAGAATGTCTCACACCCCAGCAGCATCAACATAAGCTAGGAGCCCGTGAGAAAGGGAGAACCTTAGGTCCTGCCCCAGGCCCGCACAACCAGAACATGCAACACTATGTCCCATCTCTGCATGCCGGTGGAGAAGATCGACCCTAGACAGTCCTTGTTCCCTCAGAGCTGCTGGCCGGCATCTCTACCCTGGGTTCACCTAGTCTCTGTACACTTCCCTTCCCAAGACAGCTTATTTTAATTTCACATAGTTTCACCTGTGAGAACTCTCTCCCAAGGGAGTTTATCCCACCCTCCAAGAGTTCTGTCTTAGCTTCTTATTTTGAGTTCACTTTTGCTGTTTTACAGTTCTCATTTCTCTGCCTGTTGGCTGATAAAAGAAGCACCGGGCTCTCTTCCTCAGAGCAGAAAGCAGTGGTGGAAGAGATGGGCAGTATTCCGCAGTAGGCCACGCCCTCCCCCAGCCAGCTTTTGGAGCGGGGTCTTGTGGCACTGGGCAACTTAGAGATAACACAGTAGCAGCCAACAAGGAAGGGAAACTGGACAGTTACTAAAACAGCCAACACCCAACGGGTCTTCCTGCTACAAGCCTCACCTCTCTCTAGGGAGTCCTGCTGCTGCCATTTGACGTGTCACGTGATATGTCACGTGTCCTCGACTGACCGGTGGGCCGTCCCAGGTCCAAGAACCCACACTGGCCAGGAAGCCACATGTCAGGTCGAGGCGTCCAAGTGCTTGTCTGCCTTCGAGTTGCTGTCTGTCTCTCCAAAACCATGACTCTTGAAGGAAAAGGGACTAGGCACCTGGCGTGCGGCAGTTGAGCCACAGACAGCGACTGAGTTCATCTCAGTTGAACTTAAGCAGCCCTTGAGATGTCAGACTCTTTCCTAATAACAACGGCAGGCTAAAAATAATTTAGGCTTTCCTAATTTGAGAGATTTACTGATATTTACAAGCCATTTATTCAACTAATATTGGTCATGTGCCAGACACTAAGGACATTTTAAAGATGAATGAGATCCTCCTTGCCCTAAGACTTTGGTATGGGCACCAATGTATATTCCAGGTGCCTAGAATGAGCCTCAGAAAGAAATCTGTGTGTGTGTGTGTGTGTGTGTGTGTGTGTTCTTATGTGCTTGTATGTATGTGGGCGCATGTGTACATATGTATGTGGAGGCTTTATCATTCTGGATCTTAATTTTAGAGCCTGAGTCTCTGAATGAGACTCTGATTCAGATAGGCTGACTAGCCAATGAGCTCCAGGGATCTCTCTCTCTCTCTCTCTCTCTCTCTCTCTCTCTCTCTCTCTCCTTCTTCCCATTGCTGGGGTTGCATGGATGCTGGTGACTGAACTCAGGTCCTCATGCTTGCACTGAGCCCTTTCCCCCTGGGATATCTCCCCAGGCTCAGTAAATATGAGCCCATTGACGTGAGTGGGTGAAACATGTCTTAGAAGCCATGTTCTAAGGTGAAACACGTGCCACCGCAGAAAACTGGGACCTGACAAATGGTCACAATCAGTACATGGCGTGGTGGAGGGATGAGAACCGAACTCCCTTACAGTTTCTCCAACCACTGTTCTGTCTGAGGGAAAGCATGCAATGTACCATTGCATAGCCAAAGACCGAAGGAAATTAAGCCACAATATTGAAATCACCGCCCTGCTTTTGTGAAGCCCCTAAGGAGGCATAAACAGGTGTATCATATATATACATGCAATTGTATGGAAGCTATATACATTCATAGATAATGAGAACAGTTAGCTCTGACTGGAAAACAACATTTAGGATAATAATAGTAAAGGGTTGGATTTTTTTTTCCTCCTCTGTAGAGCTACACACTAGTTTATTCTATATAAGAAACATACAAATGCACGTTATTGTCTGTGTGGTATTACTGTGCTCCTGTTTATGTGCTGAAGTCTCACACTCAATGTGACAGTATTGGGAGGGGGGGCTTGGAAGGGGTGTCCAGAAGTGCTAGACAGGAATTTCTATTGTCTATAAATTACTCGTATGGTTTTTTTTCGTTATAGCAACCTAAATGGTCTAAGGCCTTACCTCTGTGAGTAAAGAAAACACTGGTTTTCAGAAAAGATGAGGGACTGCCCAAAACCATGCAGCTAAGAAGTGGCCAGATAAAGACTTGAACGTTGCTCTCCAATCTCCAGATCCTGAAACTGACCCCTTTCTTTTCCAAACTATATTATTCTGCCAAATTTCACCCGTTTTTGCCTTTGCCACGTGGCTTCACAGCCATATCTGATGAAAATTCAGAATGGTCAGGTATTCAGAGTAAGCAAATGAGCTCTGGAAAGGGAGGTGGAGGGATTGACCAACTATTGATTCCACCACATCCCCTAGATCTGCCTTTCTTCCTCCTCTGTCTTAGAGGCCATGTTCTAAGGAGACCAGGAAAAACAGAAGAGAAAGGAATCGTATTATCTGTCAGAAAACTTGAGTCTGGAAAGGAATGCCTTGGGGAATTTAAAAAAAAAATCCATTTGGGTATCAAAATTTCCTCCAAAGAACCTGTTCGAGCACATTTCCTTATCAATCATGACATGGGAAATAAAAGCTTACAGTCCAAGGTTAATTCATAGTCTGAGGCCACAAAGTAAATATCTCAAGGAATGAGTTTCCCTCACAATCCTTTACACTTTCCCAGAGCTCAGAGAGTGCACTCAAGCTGCTGCCTTCAGAGGCAGTGAAACTGTCTCCCAGAGGGGACTCTACCTTTGCCTGGGTGCTTGCTCCAGAATATATGGCCATTTGGAACCATAGCCTGGAGTCTGTGAAATGTTCTCATCTTTCTGCTCGTGTATGTGATTAAATACAGGAAGAAAAGAATCTGGCCAGCCATAGTTTCCCCAAAACTGTACTGGGGTGATTCATGGTCATGCCCTGGACCTCTGGTTCCCATGATTTGGAATACTCTTTATGTCTAGATGTTACTGCTTTGGGAAGTCATTCATGACCAGAACCTCTAGCGTCCTTAAATCCCCAAAATGCAGCAATTACCCAGATGTCCTCTGCACTGACTTTGTCCCTTTAAGAACCTACGCACTGCCAGGCACGATGCCACACACCTTTAATCCAAGCACTCAGGAGGTGGAGGCAGGCAGATCTCTGTGAGATTGCCAGATCTCTCTGTGAGGCCAGCCTGGTCTACAAAGTGAGTTCCAGAACAGCCAGGACGACATAGAGAGACACTGTCTCAAATAACCAAACCAAACCAAAAGAACCTAAACACTAATCACCATGCATAGAGCTCCTTATTTTCTATCTTGGTAGATTACAAATGTCCTGAGAGCAGGATGCATGCCCACTTCATCTTCTCTTTCCCACACACTGACAATCTGGTATGGAGAGGCCCCAATACCTAGACATTTATCAAATAATTCTAGTTACTTTCTGATGGAGGACTGTAGGCAGATAGCAACACACTGCACCCCATTAGTGGCAAAGAAGCAAAGCCTTCCCATTGCTCCAGGAATTCGACTTTGGCAAGAGGCAATGGTTAGGGTAGGTGAACTGGGGACCCATAAAACCGCAACTGTGGGGGACACCCTGTTACTGTAGGAAAGGAGAATGATCAGAAAGGAATTGTTTCCTGTCCCGTCTCACCACTCAGGGTTTGATGAAGGGGATTAGAGGGAAGGGGAGGAAGAAGAAAAATAAATCAGAGGGAGATATCCATGTTTGGATAAACTATCCAGTTCCTGAAGCCGTCTTCTGGAAGCCACACTGGCTAATGGTCTAAAATCTTTTCCCTTTCCCTAGTTCCTCTCTGGTTTCAGAACAGACAGTTCTTTGGATGAATAGTCTCATTCCTAGGGCTCATCTGATGTGCCACCACCACTCTTTCTGATTACGAAGCTTCCTGAGATGCCCAAGCTCTTGGAAATGCACACTCAAATGATCCTGGATATTCGCAGCAGTGGGCATTGCTTTCTAGGCATTTTTTCTTCCCCTGTTGTCCAATACTTCCATGCAACCCAAACCCTCCCCAGATGCCAAATCCTAAGAGTTCTGTGAGATTTGCGGGCAAATTCTGCTTGTGTAATATCTGCAGCATCTCTCACGGTTTGCTCTCTAAAGGCTGGCGGGAAGAAAGGCAGGAACTGCAGTTACCCTGTGGGAAAGACCTACAGACAAACCTCTCAGCCCATTGCCAGTCTAACATAATTGCTTGGCGATCACTGCCCTCCTTTGAGTCTCTCACGTGTCTAAGAAAACAGTCACCAAACACACTATACTGCCCTGCTCTGTTTGAGACAGACTGGCCTGGAACTCACCATGTCGGACAAACTAGACTTGAACTCACGAGCCTCTCATCTTAGTCTCCCGAGTGCAGGAATTACAGCTGTGAGTCATCATGCCCAACTCTTAACTGCCTTACAAAGCTTCCAACTTTCTTCAAAACAACGAGTTTCATTTCGCACTGGCCAAGGTTTCCAAAGGGAAGGACCCGTATGAGCCCAACTGGAGCGAACCTCTATCATCACCACCCCAAGGAGGAACACAAGTAGATCTAATGTCTGCCACGAACCCAGTCTGGCTACATCAGCAGCCTAGATTTTTGTAACCTACACTGCCACCCTATGGAATGGATGTTACCATCCCTATTGTGTGGATGGAGAAATAGAAGTGTGGAGAAGAGAAATGCGTTACTCAGTAGCCCTTGCTGACGAAATGCCAGACTCCAGATTAATAAAAGAGTTGCTAGGACTGGATTAATAAAAGAGTTTCTAGGACTGGAGGCCCACGCTTTTCCTGCCAAATTGCTCTAGGACAGCCGTATTCACAAGCGCTTCAGGAAAACTGTTATTTATGTCCATAATTATTCCCTCCACAGTAGCCTGGAAACACTCTCTGCTCCCTTGTTTGCGATCTCTTGACACTTGGTCCCCACTCAACCCTCTGCATCCTACACATTCTGTCTCCTCCAGGGATGTGTGCCATCATGCCTGAGAACCCAGTGACACATGAGACAGCCCCTAGGCCAGGGAACATATACTCAGCTCCCATTGCCATCGTGACATGGCAGGGAGCTGGTGGTAGCTGTAGAAAGCTAAAGCAGTCTCAAAAATTTTTGTCTTTTGTAAATGAACTCAGTTCTATATGCTCCAGTTCCGGGAGTCTAACTGTCCCAGCAACGCCCAATGGGTCTGAAATGGAGAGGAAGAGCTAGGTGATCTTGGGGCCAGTCTCCTCAGTCTTCGGAGTCAAGGGCTTGGGTCTTGAACACTGATTATTTTAGGTGCTCTGCTATGACACCGGAAAGCGTGGTCAGTGGAATCCATAACCTCTGGAGCTGTCTTTGCTTTTGTTTCAAGGTCTTGGAAGACTGTGACGGCCCTATTAAGACCTGAGCTTCTTACCCTGGACCAAAGACCAGGAGGAAGAAGTCAGGCACGTGGCCAGCCTGGCCTCTAGAGGCGCACACATTCATCTAACTTTGGCTCACAGGTGACCTAAGCAGATGCAGGCAAACCGCATTAGGAAGGCTGAGAACTACTGGCCTAATGCTGTGACCCCTTAATACAGTTCCTCAAGTTCTGGTGACCCCTAATCATAATATTGTTCTTATTGTTATTTCATTAACTGTAATTTTGCAAAGGTTGTGAATTGTAATGTAAATATCTGATATGCAGACAGTCTTAGGCAACCCTGTGAAAGGGTCATTAGGCTCCCTGGCCCCGAAAGGGGTCCTTACCTACAGGTTGAGAACCACTGGACTAAGCAAAGCAAGGCTGCATCAGAAAGGAGAGGCCAGCTGTGCTGAGATCACAGTCAGTACTCCCTACCTACCTGGGAAATGTTTCCTCTAGCCAAGAGCATATCCAGTCTGAGCTGGACCCTCAGACCATCAGCCTGGCTGGTCTTGGGTCTGACCCCAAAAGATGGGGGTGAGCTTCAGATCCTGCCACTATCTCCCCAGGCCCCAGTATAATGGATCCAGATGCAAACTAATAAGAAACTTCAAGGATGAGTGATAAAGGGGGGGGGGCAGACCAGCATCTCCAGAGTGCAGGGTGATGGGTACATAGAAGGAGTACAGTGACATAGAAACCGAACATTTTTTTATGTGCATGTATTTTCATGGTGTGTGTGTGTGTGTGTGTGTGTGTGTGTGTATGTGTGTGCATGTAGGCCAGAGGACATCCTTGGGTATCTTCTTTAGGAGTGCTACCTACGCTCCTTGAGTTTCTCCTTGGCCTGGAGCTTACCAATGAAGTGAAACTGGCTGGCCAGTGAGCCCTCAGTGATCCTCCTGTCTCTGTCTCTCAGTACTGAGATCGCAAGTACATGTCGCCACATCTACTTTTTTTTTATATGGGTTCTGGGGATTGAATGCAGGTCTTGGTGCTTGCAAGGCAAGTCCTCTCCCACCTGAGCTTGCTCCTCAGCCCCAGAAACGGAATGAATTTTATTCTTCTGCTTTTGAACATTTTAAAAAAAAAACTGTGGAGTTGAGTTGCTTTCATTTTTGACAAATAACTTTTTTTTCTCTCTCAATTCCCTCCGAGTCAAGATTAGTAAGTGAAGCTGTCTTCCATATGCCTGCAATTCTTTGGTTTACTTTAGGTCTCGAGGCAAGAACTGGGAAGGGGTCCATAGGAATGGCAGGGTGATTAAGATTATCTTTCTGGAAAACTTGTGTAAAAACAGCCTTGAAGTAGCTAGGTCAACTGCCAGCAGAGCCCCAGATCAATTGGGTTTTAATGATAGCTCAATCGTACCAATCCCCTCTCCTACAAACTCAGATGAGTAAGTTATGGGTGTGTGCTTTCTTTATTTAACCAAGTCAGACCTGGTGGACTTCAGCATAGTGGCAGCCATTTTCCTAGTTAGCTGTAAAGAAGCCCAGAAGCCACCTGAACACAGAGGCAAGAGAAAAGGCAACACGGTCCCTGACTTTTGGGCGCTGGTCCTTACCTGTGATCATGCTCATTGCTGACAGGCAGGCTAAGGCTTGGATATCAAAGTTCAGGCTCTGCAAATTTAAAGAAAAGTCTTTAATGGAGTCGAGCCACTCCCCAAATCCACGAAGGCACTGAAGTCGATGCAGGACAAGTCCATTGCAGAACACAAACTTATCTTCAGCAGGGTTGGACCTGGGGGTGGGCAGAAGAGAGAGAGACACAGTAAATAGGTCTGCTCAGTCTGGCTAATACAGCAACATCATAACACCCAAGGACCAGCATCAGCAAGGGGCAGCACGGGAAACTGTGTGCTGCACCTTCACGAGCAAAGGTGTGCTCCTGGGAATGGACGACTTGACCATCTGTCTGTCCCTGATAATGTCCTTAGGGAACAAGGGCTGACACCTCTGCTGTCTAGTGCTAGAATCAGTGGCTGGCTTATCTGAGGTAGAATGCGGAGAAGCCCTCAGAGACTGTCGAGGGCAATGCTCCCCAACCTGTAGGCTGCAATCCCTTTGGCAGGGTCGAGTGGCTCCTTCGCAGGGGTCACCTGAGACCATCTGCGCATCGGATATACGTTACGATTCATTACAGTTACGAAGTAATGATGAAAGTAATTTTTATGGTTGTGGGGGTCATAGGAGTCCCTCACAACATCAGGCCCAGTAAGGTTCCCTCACAGGAGTGAGGAGAGGGTCATGAGAGCCTCACCTGAGATTACAGTCACTGGCTCCCTCCTGCCCTTATACAATCAGAATCAGAAGTGCTTAATACTGTCCCTCCCAGTTATATGCAGCCAAGGGAGGTGTTGAAGTTTATAGAAAGTAAATATTTCAGAAAACTGACTGAAGGGGGGGTGCCCTTCTAGGCAACATTTGCTAGGTATAATCCATGCGAGGTGTGATATTTTGGTGACAGGTCTGGGGGTGCACCCATGTTCCCGTAATCAAATCTTCATATACACTCCTGTTAGCCCAGAAAAGGTTCACCGTCCTGCACTTGGATGAAAGCATTTCTTTGGCCTATTGATCCCCTCTCTGGGGTGAATAGATCTTTGTTATGAGGTTTCCTCAAGGAAAGTCAGACAATGGCCCCTCTCTGCAGTGAACAGGAGACTTCCCTTTGGGGCTCCGGAGTCAAGGCTTCTCCCTTATTTTCTTCAATGCCAGAAGCTGATAAGGCCCAAGGCTAGACACGACAATTCCACTATGTAAATTCAAAGCAACAAGTTTCTCCGAGTGCCAATCGCAGAACATTTTACCTCCTTGAACTTAAATAAGGGGGCTAAAGAGGGCTGTTTCTAAATATGCCAATAGTTTATACTGTGTCTGTAACCATCCCCTTTCTCTCTTACAAAAGGTGCCCTGGAACCTCTTCTTGGCCGTGACGTCTTAGCAGAGTAACCTTGAGCCCTCCTTTCATCTCTTTGGACTTCCTTTCTCTTATCTATGAAACAGGAGTTTAATCATAATTTTCTAAGGTTGCGCAGGGAATTAAATACAAATGAAAGTTTTTTTTTTTTTTTGAAAGCCCATGCACGGAGCCTAGCACACAAGAGGATTCAGAGAGTATTAGGTATAACTCATTCTCAATTCTGTGGGATCCTGACTTTAATCTCAGCTTTCCCTTAACTTTAAAAGGTCTTGCTCCATCTCTCTCTCTAGGTTGATGGCACTCACAAGCTAGTGTCTTCCTAACTGTGCTTCTGGAAGAATAGCTCTATTCATTCCCTCACTCAGCGGGTAGGTACTGAGCACCAAGGATGTGCAGTTCCTGGAGACAGGCTATGCAGAGAGCTTGGTGAAGAGTGGCGTCCACCTGCGTGGGGCTTATCTTCTTTGTAATCCTTTACTACATGCCTAAGATGACAGGCAGGTCTCTACTAGCTCTCACGGGCACTGCACGGGCTGCAAGTTAAGCTAAACTCTAGCCACAAACTCCGCCCCATCTCTCCCTGGGATCCTCCTCCCTATAGAGGGCAGATGGACAGAATGTTATATATATTTAATTAATAATTTTAATATATATATATTTAAGAAGGACATGCGTGGAGAGGAGCTTAGGTCTGAAGTTCAAGCTATTTGAAAAATCACTTCCTATTGGGCATGGCAGTGCACGCCTGGGTCCCAGCACTCTGAAGGTTGGAGCAGGGAAGATTCCAAGCTCAAGATCTAAGGTCAGGCTAAGCTACCTAGTGGACCTATTTATCTATAAATAGACAAATAAATAAAAGATAGATATATAGATAGATAGGTTAGGTCGGTAGAGAAGTAGATAGGTAGACGATAGATAGAATTCATGTACTCCTCATGTTTGCTTCCACTGAACACTAGAGAGTGGACCAAATCTTTTGACCCAAGAACTCAGCTGTGAAACTAAAGCCCGTCAGGCATGTTGCAAAAGTCACTTGTGAAACAGAAACTCAGAAAGCCAACCCAGAATTTCCACAAATAGCATCTGCACCCCAAGAACAGTCCTAGAGCCACCAACTTGAGTGACCACAAAAGCCATCCTCTATTTTGCATAGAAAAGATCTGGATTCCTAGTGAGGCAATACTCGGCTCAGAGCCCGTGGCTGTGTCTACTCCTGCTGGACCTCAGACTGGTACCGGGAGTCCTATGCCATTCCGCCGTTCTTTCTATCCCCCACTGATCAGTGCTTTAACGTCTGAATACATTTCATTTCTGCCTGGTCAACAAACTCCCCGCTGTTACAAACGAGAGGGCCGAGGGAAGATAAAACAATAGAACATACCTGATGGAAAGTCTAAGAACAAACAGCTCCAAAAAGGCTGATTCTATAAGTAACATCTGATCTTCTTTGGGGAGATCGGTGAATCCCGGGATCTTTTCTGCCCAGCTCCTGGACACGTCGATGGAGGCCGTCAGGAGGTTGTAGAACTGCTGAACGTGCTCGGCATCTGTGCCTGCAGTGGCCTGGTCAGTGGGACAGTACTGGAAGGCAATGCACAGAGAGCATTACCCTGACTGCTGGGGATGGCACCAGCTTTTGAGAATGACTCTGTCTAGATGTCAGTGCCTGAATCCTACCCCCCTTTATAAAACCCATTAACATACACAGCCTCATCTGATCCTCCAATGACCCTAGGACATAAAATAAAATGACTTTATTGTTATTATCCAACAGACGGATAGTCCCTTCAAGTCCCATCAGTGCAGGGACTTGACATCATCTGGGGAGCTTTAGGACGCACTCGCGTTCTCAGTTCTGCCCCCCAGAGAGATGGATTTAAGGGGTCTGGAGTGAGGTCTGCCCACTGGGAACTTTAAAAGCTCCACAGATGAAACCACAGAGCATCCCACGGGAAAAACCACTGTCCACACGGAAACCATTGCCCTAAGGTCTTGGGTCTGAGTAGGACTTCTGGCTCTATGGGTTCTGCTGTAACATTGCGGTCTCCCAAAAAGATGGCCCCAATAAGGATTCAGAGATTTCGTCACTAAACTAGTAGCATCAACAGCACCTGGTATTGTGCTAAAAATGGCAACCCCAGGCCTGCTTCATCAGAAACTCTGGGGGCGGGTCCAACAGGCTGCTTCTTATCAGAGCCGACGGTTCTAATGTACACGGAAGTGTGAAAAACACACACACACACACACACACACACACACAATTAACCAGCAAGAGAAAAGATGATTGATTTTTGCTTGCTGTTGATGGATTTCTATGAGATAAATCTGGAAGTGTATGTGGTGGGTGGTGGCGCGGTTCCTGCGTGGCAGAGCCCAGACAGCTATATGCCACCAGACTTGGGGATTGTGGCTGCTTGTATTAATCAAAATCAGATCAAATCAAGACTTCAGTTTCTTATCACACTAGCCATATTTCAGGTACTTAAAAGTCAATGGGGGGTGGGGTCCATGTTCATCATCACAGGAAGACATACTAGATAGCGCGGGCCGAGGAACATGGGGGCAGAAGGTGGAGAAGAAAAGGCAAAGACAACATAAAAGGAGGAGGGGGAGGGGGAGGGGAAGGAGGGGGAGAAGGGCTCTCCAAAGCTTTGGGCTACTCTGGTAAAGGCGTTTGCCTGACTCGATGGAGGCAGAACCTTTTCTGCACCAGACAGGATGATCTACGGGGCACAATGAAGATGGAGGGAAAACAATAGCCCAGAGGTGTGACAGATGCAGTGTGAACAGCGATGTGAACAGGTGTGTCACTTCCCTAGTGTTCACAGTGCAGAACAACCTTGCAGCCCTGCCCCCTTGATCCTCACTAGACAGGGCTTTGGGTCCTTATTTTCTAAGTAAGGGAACTGAGGCCTGGGGAAGCTCTGAAACCTTCCCAGGTTACATAAGTGACAACGGTAAGCTGGGGTTTACGTGCCTGGGATTTTTAAGTCCTATGCCTCTTGACTTTGGTTTCTATGTTTTGAGACAGGGTCTTACTATGGGGCCACGGCTGGCCTGAAGCTCACTACATAGACTAGGCTGGCCTCAAACGTGCAGCGATCCTCTTGCCTTTGGCACCTGCGTGCTGGGCCTACAGGCTGCCTGTTAGTTAAGATGTCTGATGGTAGCTGAGGACGTAGTTTCCTACTTACGAAGGATGACTAAGGCTCTGGCATTTAATCCTCAGCACCCCTGAAACGTTCTGGAAAAGGTTAATGCAAAGACTCAAACTCACAGCCATGTACATGTTACACGTTACCTGTACATGCATAGGTAAGCGCTCTACTACTGGACTACATCCCCACCGACTTTTATTTCTTTTTAGCACAAGAATAGTCAAGGTGGGTACCTATGTTTGCCACAAAGCCCAGACCTGATTGGAGGAGAAGCAGCTGATGAGAAGCAGCTGATGAGAAGCAGTCAACGAACAACAAGGCACACCTGTAAAACCTGCCCCTCGTGAAGAGGTGAGACTCTACAAGTTAGCTTCCCCCAGAAACAGTAAGGTATAAAAGTACAGACGCCGGATGTTGAGCCCACAAACCTTAACCCTGGTTTTATTGGGCCTCTAATTTGTGAAATATGGTATTGAGGCCCAGTTTTCTTCTCCGTGGAGTAGGGATAATAACATCTTTAGAGCTCTGTTGTGATGGCCTTGCTATGGGAAGGGCCTGCGAGGTAGAGGAGTTAACCAGCAGACCTCAGTGACATTACTGATAAGGAGTTCCGGCAGTGTCGCCGTCCCTCACCTTTCACATTTATTGAGTGTGGGATGTGCTGTATTAAAAGCCGAAGCTTTCTAATTTTCACCTTCACCGTCTAAGATCTTGTAGCATCCGGTCTAGTTCAGAGCCCTGCGTCCCTTTTTTCCCAACAATCCCACAGTTGGCCTGGGATTTTATGAGGCCCCAGGTACTGGGTGGTATCATGAAACAGGGGAACAAGTCCAGGAGACAGAGGTAGCTCCCTTCTGAAAGACCTCTGAAAAGGCCATGAGACCCTGGGTGAGTCCACAGTTTTTATGTATGTATGTATGTATGTATGTATGTATGCATGCATGTATGTATTTATTTATTTATTTAACACATACTCTCTTTACTGGAGGAGAGCGGAGAGAAGAGATCAACGTGTATTTCTAGACAAATCGCAGAGGGGCTGCTCCACGCCTGCTGTAGCCTCTGGGTGCCCAGCGGATTAGCTAATTGATGTTTCTCCTGCCTCGTGCGTTTGAAGTTTCTAAATATTGCTAAGCCACACTAGGTATGATGCTGTGGCCTAGAATTGGACACTAGTCCTGCATGGTTTTGTTTTTAAATAGTGGTTTGATTGGAGGAAGAAAAGTCTAAAGGGCTTGCAAAGTCCTCACTGAGAATAGGAGCCCCAGCTTACCGCTCCCTCCATTGGCTTCCCCTAAATCAGGGCTCATGGATCAACCACAGTTGTGCTTCCAGTGTTTGCTCAGAAGTCACTAGAGCATGCAGTTTTCACCAAGGCTCTCTGCAGGCAAAGCCCTGCTGGGCTCATGGTTCATGCCTCCTGCATGGTAAGAGCAGTCCCTGCCTGTTTGGGGCGTGAACTTTGCTTTCATAGAGCTCAGCAAAGAAAAAACAAAACCACAAAACCAAAGCCCAGCAGGCCCAGCTTCCCTAACTGCAAACCTTCTGGGATTCACCTGCAGTTAGTTATTCTTGTCCAAGTCCCAAAATTCTGGAACCAAAACTAGGTGCAACCTGAATTACCAGTAACAGGTGGGTCAGCACCCAATGATATGGGAAGAGAAGGATCACGTGTGTCCCTCTGAACATATAATTTAAAGAGACAGGCCAAAGATTCCAGATACTCTGCCTGGCTTAGCCATTTAAACCTGGCCGTGGAAGAGCGGGAACCCATCTGTGCCTGCTTACAGTGGTTTAAGATTGCCAAAGAAAACCCTAAAAGCTATTTGTTCATTGATTGTTGCACAGAAACATAGACCGAATACAGAAAGAAAATTTCTTTTAACGAACTTTGTTTCTGCTAATGCTTAATGTCAGCCTATCAGGACACTTGGTCCACCAGAATCTGGCTTTAAGTTCTAGTCAGAGGTGTAGCCACCTCTCCACCGGCAGCATGGCAGCATGCAGACGTCTACAAAGGCCCTAGAAGGAGAACTGTTTGGTGCACACAGCAGCAGATGGACATGGGCTTTAACCCCCACAGACTGCACACTGCATTCGGCAGCAACCGTGGGGGTCAGGTTTCAGCAGTGGCCCAGGCCTCTAAGTTATTCAACTGGAAAAAAGCACTCTGAAAATTAGCCACGTGATGCTTTAGGAGCAGAACGGAGCTGAATATGCATCGCACTCTCGGCGCTTGATAAATATGTGAAGTATCCGAAGGAAATGGCTTCCCTCCCCACCCCCCCCTTAGTATGTTACTTTTCTCTTAGCCTTTATATCTCTAGAGATGATAGATGTGATCCTTATATAAGTTAAACTATGTAAACATAGTCTTGGGTTCTTTGCTTTGAAGTGAGCCATTTTAGGGCTGGAGAGACTGTGGAGCGTATAAAATACTTGCCACACAATCATGAAGAACTTTGATAAAAGTCAGGTGAGCATGAAGGCCCACCCATAATCCTAACCTGCTAAAGGTGGAGGAGACAAGAGATCCCGGAAGCAACCTGGCTAGCTAGATTAGCCAGCTCCACGTTCATGAGAGACTCCACCTCAAAACACGTGGTGGGAAGTGACAGAGGACACCAGACATCAGCCTTTGGACTCCACAAGCCATGTGCATGGTCACCCCTCACACGTACCCACATACACTGGAACATGTCCACACACCACACATACACATACATGTGCTGATAAGCAAAGTGACATTTTAAGAATTGGTACTGAAAAAGATAGGTGACGAATATATTTTTCCCAACTTCCTCTTTTTTTGGTCTGTCAGTGTCCCTCTACTAGAAAAACTAAAACAAAACAAAAAAACAAAACAAAAAAAAACAAACAACCAAAGTCACCATGGGTGATATTTCCAGTACCTTCTTTCTCTCCCTGGCAGATAAATTCCCTGAGGGCAGAGCTTTGTCAGGCCCCTGCCCTACGTGTTTGTTAAGTGAATTTAGGGCTTCCTGGAAATTTTTTAGCTCATCCTTTCTCATCCCTAAGAAAAGCTGGGGCTTTCAAAGTAAAGTTGAATTCTCATTGGTGGCTCTCAAACCTTACAATGCCAAAGAATCATCAGAGGCTATTGTTAAAATAAAGATGATTCTGGCCTTCTACTTTCAAGTCTGAAATCGGTAGGTCTGGGTGCAGCCCGGAGGAACCTGCTTGTTAAAGCAAACACTTGCCGTCCTTTGTGGTTGAGGCAGTCTGGGTACCACACTCAGGGAAGCTGTGGTCCATACTCAGAGTGGAACTCTATGTAGCCGCGTAAGGATGGGAGGGTTGGGAATAAGAGGACTAGAAGGGCCCACAGAAGTGCACCGGGTCTACTCTCGTCACCATTTAAACTGGAGGCCTTCACGGTAGGAACTGGTCGATGGCACCCGGTGAATTAACTGGGAAACGTCCTCCCCAAAGCTTCCTGAAACCAGCGTTGACAGTCTTCACGCTGTGGTCTCTGTAAGCCTACCACGTGCCGGCCGTGTTGGGTCTTAAGGCTACCTCATTAGCATTTAAGTGACATTTGCTGGTGTCTGGTTTGATGTGAGCAATAGTTCTCGTAGTTGCAGTCTGTTACTGCACTAAGTGGCACCGATTACCAGAAAACATCCTGGCGTGCTGAAAAATACTTGGAATGACCAACTAATGAGGACATTAAGTATACTTCCTCATTAGTAATCATGCAGGCGCTGAAGCCAAGCCCGGTATCTATATATACTTGTATTGCTAAATTAAAAGCAACTGTGGGGCAGGGAATAGCAGCACCGCGGGTGGAAACAAATCAAATGTGACATGTTTTGACTGTGCTGATGTACAGTGATCTGAGCTCATTTTTGAGGGAGAGAAGTTTGGCCCACAGGAGAAGGGAAGGTTCCAGAGCCAGGAATGCGTCACAGAGCTCAGGAGCGCTCGTCCTGGCCTCTTCAAACATTCGCTCCCTCTGCGACTTGGAACAAAACCCTTCCTTTTTCCACATTCGGGGAGAAAAGGGTTCGCTGGGTTTCTACCTTTCAGGCACATACCCTGCTACATGGAGATTAAAAGGCACTGGCTGGCAGACACGTCCCTCTCTCTCTCTGCTGACCTAATCACCGGGGAGAGCAGCTAGCACTGTTAGTAGACTGTACTGGCCAAATCCACTGTCAGGCTCAAACTTGACAGGACAACTCCTTGTCTAACATAAAATAAGCCCTGAATACATGCTAAAACGTTAATATCAGTAGCTGAGAGGGGGGTTGGGGGGTTGCCAAGGTACAGAAAACAATGAGTTTCTTTGAATTTAATTCTAAATGAACTGATTTTTTTTTTTAAAAAAAAAAGCTATAAGGCTGGAGAAATAGCTCAGAGGTTTAGAGCACTTGCTGCTCTTTCAGAGGACCTGGGTTCAACTCCCAGCTCCCACATAGGGTCTTACAACCATCTAACTTCAGTTCCAGGGAAGCAGATGCCCTCTTCTGACCTCTATGGGCACTGGACACCCACGTGGTACACAGACATACCCTCAGGCAAAACACTCATATATGTAAAAAAAAAATCTAATATTATATAAAGCTACCATAAAACATGAGGATATAATATAAAATACATATTACTATTATTGTAGTTTTTTTAAAAAAATCAAATTAAATTCCTACTTAAAAGCTAGTGAATTGTTAGCAGAGAGAGTATGACGACACAGAAGCATCCCCTTGAGCGACCATCTCATCTCAGTCCTGCCACCAGTCTTAGGCTAGAGAATTTGCCTTGCCGAGACTACATTTAGTCCTCTGAAAACATGGCGGGGGAGGGGAGGTTGTCGTCGATGATCTCAAGGTCATTCAGTGCTGTGGCCTCATAATTAAAGAAAAATTTTAAGGGGAAGGTATCGTACAAGCTTAGTTTCAGGCAATGACAATCTTTAAATAAAGTACTGGCGTTATATTTTTGGTGGCAGAGTTGAGGGCTTATGTGAAAATATTTACGCTGGTGTCTGGCTCAAAGTAGGCATTTTGTTTCATTCATTTGGGAAAGTTCTTTTCTTTGCCCTGTTTATTTGTATGTGTGTGGGCACTCCAGTGCCATGGTGTGGGGTTTGGTTGTCTCCATTTACCATGGAGTTTCTGGGGACTGAACTCAGGCTATCGGGGTTGACAGCAAAAGCCTTTACCCATTGAGTCATCTTGTCTGTTTCATTAATTCTATGTTCTAAGTGTGTCTATGTATCTGTATATAAGGGTATAAGCATATATGTGCACACTTGTGTGTGTGGAGACCAGAGGTCAATGTTCAGTGAGTTCTTTGACAATTGTCCAAGTTTAAATTTTTTCTAATTATTTGAAATATATTGTCTTTGAAAATCTCGTATATGCATCGTCTTAGTCACTTTCTATAGTTGTAGAGACCCCATAGCCAAGGCAACTCACAAAAAGAAAGCACTTAATTGGGGGTGTGCACATACTATCAAAGGTCTAGTCCATTATCATCATGGCAGGAAGCATCATGGTACACATGGTACTGCAGCACTGGTTCAGAGCTATATCCTAATCTGCAGGCTGAGAGAAAGAGCCTGGGTCTGGTGGAGGCTTTTAAAGCCTTAAAGTCCACCCCCAGTGATGTGCTTCCTCCAACAAGGTCACACCTACTCCAACAAGTCCCTACCTCTTAATCCTTCCCAAACAGTGCCACTCCCTGGAAACTAAACATTCAAATAATGTGATCCTATGGGGTCCATTCTTATTCAAACCACTACATGCATACAATGAGTGCATTTTGATCGTATTCACCCCCAACTCCTTTTCCTAATTCATTTTAATTTTGAGAAAGATTCCCACATGGAATTTGGAGCTCACCACTGGCTAGACTGGATGGCCAGTAAATCCCAGGGATCCTGAGACACTGCCACCTCACCAGCTCTAGAATTTCAAGTATATGCTTCTGGGGATTTGAACCAGGTACTCATGCTGGGGTGGTATGCACTTTACCAACTTAGACATTACCTCAGCATCAATTCCAATATTTTTATAGATACAAAGTCAAGTTACATAAACATGTGTATATATATATACATATATATACGCACACACACACGAAATATACACATTCTTTTATATTTCTGCATGTAAGTACTTACAGTAAAGAACCAAAAAGTAAACCTCAGAATCATAAAGCCTTTAAGAGTTTGAAAGGACTTAATGTCATGCACAGAACCCTTTGTGGAGAATCCTGTCCTGTGCTGTCCTTGAATGCTCCTTGGCTTGCTGATCTCACTCTGACTCAGTTGGTGTGGACAGAGAACTAGTCTTGAGAGCAGCTTTGAAGACAGGCTCTCCCACCCCCGCCACCATCTTCTTTCTCTAGATTTGCCAAGGGGAACAGAAGTATTCTTTTTCTTTTTGATACAGGGACAAGAGAGTGAGAGTGACCTAATTTCTACAAACCTACCTTTCTGTCTATATAGTTTCCTTTTTTTTAATTCTCCAACCATCGCTTATAAGTTTCCATAAACAGGGTATCTACATTCCCCTTAAATCTGGTCTTGGATTGAACTCAATCCTTGACGTGTGATCCGAAAGGACAGAGTCCATGAGACCATATGGAATTGAATTCTGGTCCCATACTTCTCCTACCACAACAGGTAATTTAGCACTCCTCCATGCTCACACACACACACACACACACACACACACACACACACATACACACACCCTTTGTTGGATTATACTGTCTGTGGAACAAACTCCTGAATGAACCTCTGACAAGCCAAAGCTCTCCCCTTTAACAAAATCTACATGTTGAGCTTCACATTTATTTTTGCTAACTTTCTCCGTGATGGTTTCAGCCCTTCCTGTTCCAACCTGTCGAGATCGTTCTGAATGTTGGTACTGACATCCATCATATTAGCAGATCCCTCCCAGCTTTCTGTCATCTGCAAATGTGATCAGCATGCTCCTGTGTCTTCTTCCAAGTTTTTGGATGAAAGCTCACTGTATTTTTTAAAAAGTCTTTTAATTTAGTTGATTTTGGTCCAATTTTTTTTTTCTGATAATTTTGTAGAGCTATCTAAACGCAGGAGAACCCAAGCGATGGAAGTTCAACCTGATTCCCAAAAACAATGCGATTAAAATAAATATGCTTTGCAAAATTGAGCTAGGCCTCAAAGGTAGCATCAGCACGACCCAGACTTTGACACGGGCAATCTGTATTTGGGGCAAAGCTAACAATTAAATTGGATAAATGTTTGTGGATGAAGATGATGACTCCAGACTAACAGACTGAACAGTGCAGAGACAAGCAAACACACCGGATTGATTTTTTTCAATGTAGAGACAGGTCCCAGCTGGGACAACTCGGCGGATGGGGGAGATACCGCCACTGCATGAGAAACCAGGCCACGGAGACTGATAATTAGATACTTTGTGGATACAGTATCATTCGCGGTGTGTGTGTGTGTGTGTGTGTGTGTGTGTGTGTGTGTGTAGTGTAACTTTTCTGGATTGACCATCAGTAGCAATGTCAAATGCCCTGGGACAATGTCAGATTGTGTGCCACAACCTTAGCTAAAGCAGTGTCTATAAGCCTCCTTGATGCAGGAGAATTACAGAGGGAGAGGCAGAAGTGCTTGGGGGTGGGGGAGAGTCTTCATACCCAATTAGTAATCCCCACCCTCACTGCACGCAGAGAGTGTGAAATGTGACTCCTAACTTTGCCTCTGATAGATGTGTTTTGCTTTGTGACCTTGGGCCAGTCAACTTTTTCACCTCTCTTTGTACTGATTTCCTTATTGGACCACGGGAATAAAGACTTATCTTGGTGGTACCGCTACACGGCACCAGACAGTGTAGTGCCTCTACTGAGTAGCACATTTGATAAACGGCCAGAGTAAAAAGTTTGGTCAAAGTAACGATATACAAGGTACCATGCTGAAGTTTTGGCAAATGTCATCATATTTAATCTTCACAAACAATCCTGGGAAGCGGATAACATTAGCAAATAACAAAGATGAGGAAACTGAGGCGTTAAAAGATCAGTTTCTCAAGGTCACCTAGCTAGTAAATGCTGGCCCTGGGATTTTCATCTAGCCTTGCCTGCTTTCAAAGCCTGAGCCCCCAGTCAGTGCATTATCCTGTTATACTATTATACTGCTCGAGACTTGACTTTCATCAGGAGATGCTACTTAAAAATCAGAGTAAGAGTCCTCAACCTTTGGTGCTGAGGATATACCATACTACTTATAGGGAGTCTTGTGATCAGGCATAGGGAGGGCTTTGCTGCCTAGAAATAGGGTAGGGAGGAGGGCAAGAGGATCTCAGCACGTACAGCATCAGTTCTGTTAACACTGCAACCTAAAAGGGGTCCACCCAGCAAAGCCTGTTCTTTGCCAGGCATTCACCCAAATGCTGCAAATGATGAATTAGCCACGGGGAAGACCATCAGATCGACCAATGGGATACCCCAACACAGGTCTCTTTTCATTTGTGTTTCTAAGCTTGTCTTCAAGTGGAGGTAAATCCCCTTCCAGCTCATAGCAATGAGACAGTGTGATACAGTGTCTAACATGAAGAATTATTCAATAACCAGGACCACTTTCTTCTCTCTCACCTGTACTGACTGTATTTTACTAGAACTCTGCTTTCCAAAGTCCTATAAAAAATGACTTCATCATGCTGGAACATTTCTCAAAAATCTTTTATGACCCCTTTCAGTGCTATTCAAATTTAAGGAAATCTGTAGGCTTCATACTGGTGAGATTTTTTTTAAAATGATGTCCTACGTTAAATTAAAATGTTGATATGTTTTGGTTGACTGAAATAACAGCACTGGTAATCATGTATGTTTTTTTTCAAAATGGTTCTGTCAGCCTTGTGTGTCTGATGCTCAAAACCCTCTTCTGGTGTTAAATAAGGTAATCATTCCCACTGCGGGGAGGAGAAAGCCCAGCACGGGAGCCAGGTGACACAGGCAGGAGACAGAAAAGCCAGCGCTCTATCCAGACCTCCTGATGCCAAGGCCAGGACTTGCTCCTCCCCATGGTCGAATCCCCCCAAATAAGCAGCAAGCTAATCAATGAAGATGCAGTTGGGTAGAGCGCTTAAGGATAACTTGGGGGCTCACCCAGAGGGTTTGATCACAACGTGAGAAACGCAATAGTCACGATCTCCAAAGAACTACAAGCTGTAGTTCACCTGTTCAGCTTTGCGTTGGCACCACCAGGACCCCTGCGACCATAACGTGCGACAGGGGTAGCCCTGTCAAGGTCATCGTTAAGACACTTAGAGCTCCAATAAGGCGAAAGTTATTTGGTACAGCGAATGAGCTAGTTGCTAAATGAAATGAAATCTATAGGAAAGGAGAAGGGAGGCTACTGGCTAGCACAGTGCCAGGCGCAGAGGTCCAATCGACTCTCGTTACTGTTGTCATGAACGGAGCAGCAAAATCACTCAAGAGCACGCGCAGAACTTACTCTGGAGTAATCCAGGTCTCTGGGTGTCGCATCTGACAAAGCGCGGACGAGGGCGTTCATCATACAGATGGGAGGAGACGGTGGGGAAGGCTGCGAGGGCTCCTGCTGCAGTGGGCTCTTTGGTTTGGAAGGCAGCCGGCCTCTCCTCCCTTTCAGACTATCTGTACGCACGACTGATGAGACACACAGAGAGAGAAAAAAAAGCCAGGTTTAAAGATCGCATTCGGAATAGGCATAAATCACGGAAAGGAATCCAAACACATTAGAGCCTGGCACCTGATGAATGAGAGCCACCGTTTCGCAGCCGTGTTAAGTCTGGAATAAGGCTCAGCAGTGCCTGAGCCGAAGTAACGAGGGGAAGAGAGTTATCCCATACTTACATGTGCTGATGAGTTAGCTCTGAAAAATCTCCTTCTCAAATAGAACAATGGCTTTTTCTTTTTTTTTTAAAAAAATTGATTTTTGAGAAATCAGAATAAGCAGTCCTCAGAGTTGGGTAAACATAGATACCATTCAAAAGAAAATGTTTGAAAGAGAGAGACAGTAGTAAATCTGCTGCCTCGATGTAAATATTAGCAGCTTTCGCTGTTTGAGGTTATGCGTAAAGCAAACCGGATGGAAAGCGTGTGTCCTTACCTTCTTTAACCATGCCGACGCTGAGACACTTCTGGAATCGGCAGTACTGACATCGGTTGCGGCGTCTCTTGTCCACTGGGCAGTTTTTATTTGCCAGGCAAACATATTTTGCATTTTTCTGCACCGTTCTCTGAGAAAACATAATGCGAGAGATAGTCAACTAATAGTTTCTGGAAAGAGGTAAGACCTGACAAGATGTATTTTAATTACAACGTGAAAAGCGACAGTGCAATTTGTATAATTAGATAAATTTAATTTCCTAACACGCTAGCCTGCAGGAAAAACAATTTTATTAGTGTTCCTGGCTGACAGTGGAAATCATCTTGGGTTGTTCTGAAGCGGGTCTCAGGAGGCACCCAGCTCTGAATGATAAAATCATATCTGAAATTACCAGGTCAACATATCGTACCTCAGAGGATTAGATTATCTCCACTTTTAATATCCCCCTGGGAACAATTTTCTACTTGTTCTACTCCCCTGATTATTGCTGACCTTATTAAAATAAAATCAGAATTATCTGGGCTGTCCTATGTATGGCATCACTATTGTAAGCCAGATAGCACAATAACTGATTTTGTTACTCAACAGAGATGAAATCATACCGAGTAAAGGCAAGAGTCTGTCTTGTGAAAATATACTGGAAATAATATTTTCTTTCTAAAATATATAGGAAGTCATCTTTTAATTAAAAAGTAAATCCACGTGATTGCACTCCTTGGCTCACTCTCTCTTTAAAGGATACATATAATAAACTGTCCATTTCCAACTTCCAATTCTTAAAATTGGATAGAAAAATCACTATCATATCCATGAAAGAAAACCCAAAGCCGAGTAAGAACAAGAGAAAGAAATATGAATGTCACATACATCCCAGTATTTCATAAATGACTGTTATTATTGACACCAAAAAGAACCACATTGTCAAAGACACATCATAGAACTCGATGTTAGAGATAAAAATAACATCACAGTTTTCTGAATCACGTAGAATTTTGGAATAAGACACAGAGTAATAATCAGACGTAATCTTATGCTCCAAAGGTAAAATGATGCTCTAAGAAAACAACCAACCAAAAATCCCATGGAAGCCTCTGCGCAGGTGTTTGCGTTTTTGCCACTTAGGATAGGATGAATCGCTCTGAAAGGACCTGACCTACACAAGTCCACCCAGAGCAGAACTCTGAATTCACTTGGGAAAGAAGTCTGGGCTATGTATTAGAAGTTCAGGTAGACTGTGCTTAGTGACCTGTTTTGGGTTCGAGAGTCTAGTTTCCCTCTGACTCTTTGTTTTCCACTCTTCTGATTTCCCAAGTTTCAGTTTTACCCTGTCACCTTGTCATTTCATTTAAGGGAGTGACGACACACATGCCAAGCCGACCTATGCCAAGTCGGAGACATGGCTGCTGGGTCTAGATGCAGAACTCGGAGAGGAAGACTTGCGGGGTTCAGCACCTCCATTCTCCGTATTGTCAGGAGCCTTTCCCAGAAGCGCTCTTCCACAGAACACGCCCCTACCTCCTAGCACTCTTTCTCCACACTGTCCTCAAGGCCATGTGCCCATTTACTTTAGATCACACATTTTCCCCATAGCCTGAAGCCTTCCCCACATCTGTGAACATCTGCACAGTGTAAGGACCCAAAGATCGTTACAGTTCAATCACCGAATTCCCATCATTAACTGCACTTCATGTCACATTTTTAAAGAATTCAATTTAATGGTAGAAAGCCACTGGGTAAATCCGGTCCGGTTCCCTTAATTAACAGATCTGTGGGGTGGTCCAACCCCAGGCTGCCCCCACCCTTTCAAGTATAGATCTGTTTCCAAGGGGATGGTGAAGAAAAGGGAAGTTGTTGGGGAATGCTGCTGCACACTTTTAGACTTGGGATGCTAGACTCCCTTGTCGCGATGAGTTCTCATTGATCTGGGGACGGTTCTACCGTAGTCTTCATTCAACTCTTACTGGAATGTCTTGCTTTTCTCCCTTCCTGCTGATCGTTCACTGCCCTTCAGCATTTCCAGTGAAATGCCATATATATATTTATATATATGTATGTATGTATATATAAACAAACCTGCTAAATGGATGTAGATACGTGGAAGTAGCTTTGGGAGGAGAGAGAAAAAGGGAGGAGGCTAGCCTGGGCTTGGGCTCTTTCTTGCTCAGTGGTAGAGCACCTGCCCAGCAAGCACAAAGCTCTGTGTTCCAACACTGAGAAAAAAACAAAGGCTAAACTTAAAAAGAAGTTCCGCCCTTAAAATGCTATAAGCTTGTGTATCTGTAGGGATTTAACATGGCGACATCTTTATCCGAGCATCCTGTCATCTACCTAGAGAATTCAATGTGTGACATGACAACCATCGTCACATCAAAATTAACTGCCTGTTGGATATACGTCCAACTACCAGCATGTACATTGTCATAAATCCTTCAGAGTTTCCGTTCATTAATAACTAATGTTTTATGGCTCTCTAAAGACTAGGAAGTGCTCTTGTATGCTGCTATCTTATTTAATACAGGTTTTCTCTGGGTGTGAGTCACTGGCTGGGAAATGAAGATCTAGCAAGAAGGCTTATGGCCAAAGTTATAAACTGGGTAGGTGGTGGTGAGTTAGGATTCCTATTTGAATCTTCCAGCCCCAAGTTCAGCATGCTCCTAAATATACTCTGTTTGCCCCCCAAATCCTAGTCACTCAATCAACATTCCATTTCACCTATGTCATCTGTGTGGGTCTGCGCATGCCTGAAGTATCAGTAGGTTAGGGTGTAAAGAGAGTAAGACAGAAATGTCTAGAACCATCAGAGACTCAATGACAAGAGAAAGAACAAGAGAATAAGCAAGCTGATTCCCCCACCACCACCACACACACACAAACACACACACCCATCAGAAGTTGAAAGACTATTGAACTCTAGGGTCAAGCGAAACCAGTGGCCTCTATCCCACACTCAAGCCAAGCCACTGCCCAAGCCTGCCCAAGGCGTACTCTCTAGGGCTCAGTTTCTTTGCTGGTAAATATGGTGAGCTTGATGACACTCCCACTGTAAAATTCTTCACTGTGTCTATGAGAGAAGGATCAACGTGGGTACTGTGTCTGTGCACAGACCTAGGGAGGCAAGTGTTTCTAGAGGGCAGGGTAGATTGGCCAGGCCTGAGTTCTACCTTCCTCCCATCTATGGAGGAAGCTGTCCCAAAATGACTCTAGCTGGTTTACCCCCGCCCCAAATTTGCCACTGCAGAACTATGAAAAGGAGGCACGTTGGGAGCACACAGGTATGAGTGGCCCCCCTGTCTCCACCTCACTCTGAGGATGAGTTCTGTGACAGCTGGCTGACCTCTCTGAAACTCCGTTTTCTTCTCTAAGAAACAAGAATAATTATCCTATATCTTCAAAGCACAGGGAATACAAACAGCTACTGAGTGACCAAAATTCAATCTTAAGTCTGTCTGATTCTAGACTTGCAGCTCTTTCTGTGAAGACTGAGAGACAAATTCCCAGGTCTGCCATACAGGCAGTATTCTCTCAGACGCTCTGGGTATGTATAGGCAAGGAGGGATAATAAGGACCTTTGGGCATTATTGAAGTTTAGAAGTTGCAGACGTTCCTGCCCAGGAAACAAACAAACAAAAACAAACAAAAAAATCAAACAAATAAAAACCCAAACGCTCAGAAGGCAATGTCAGGTCAAGAGGTTGGGGCAGACCCATCAAGTTCATGGACAGCTTGAGTTTAAAAGCCCTGAGAAAGACGGGTCTGAAGTCCTAGCTAGCCTAGGAATAGGATGCATTGTGAGTAGGCTTTCAAACTGGCAGGGGCAAGAATGTTGCTAAACTCACTTAGCTGTCTCAGCAAGGGGCCTGACTGCAGAGAGGAGGAAGCACCTGGAGGAGGCATGCTCTCACCTTGAAGAAGCCCTTGCAGCCCTCGCAGGTGCGTACCCCATAGTGCTGGCAGGCGGCATTGTCCCCGCACACCGCACACGTGCCCTCGCCGGATGATGAGCTCCTGTTGGGTGGCGATGGCAGGCTAGGGCTCTCTCCCAGAAGGCTGGACGCCGTAGGGGAGGCTGTGAGGCCCAGCGGTGGGAAGGTCAGCGTGGCCGTCCTCTTGGCCAGCGGGAGCCCATACGGGTGGCCCTCGAGTGCAGCAGCTTGGCTGCCGGCGGCGGCCGCGGCTCCTAGGGGCAGGCTGAGTGCAGCGGCGCCTGTGGGGTCGTAGCCGAGGTGGTGGCCGCCCGCTGGGCTGGGCGCTGGAGGGTGCGGCGGCGAGGGCTTGAAGTGGAAGAGCGGGAAGCGCGCGGCAGCCATTGGGGGAACCGCCTTCATCTGCGGGTCCAGCAGCTGGCCCGGTGCGATGCAGCCAGGCGCCGAGGGCAGCTCGTCGTCCCACAGCGCCCCCGCCTGCGGGGGGAAGCCTGGCGTGGTTGGCGTGGACGGCGGAGACTGCTTGAAGTACATGGAAGTGCTGGGCACGACGTCGTCCTCAGGGCCAGAGGGAGGAGGAATGGACGGCTGCTGCTGCTGCTGCTGGTGATGGTGGTGGTGGTGGTGGTGATGGTGGTGGTGATGGTGGTAGCCGTGTTCACGGCCCTCTTCCATCTTGATCAAAGGCCGCGGCCCGGAAGGCGGCATTTGGTACAGGCAGGAGGGCTTGAGTTCGCAGCTACTGGGGTAGCCCTCCATGAAGGTACTGAAGCTGGGCAGGGACGTCGTGGCGGTGGCCATGATCCCTGTGCTACCGAGGTCCATGGTCAGCTTGGCGTAATCGGGGTTCATGATTTCTGTGGTGTATTCTGAGCCATACGTCTGCGTGGCATAAGTGGACCCCGGAGGCGAAGGGCTATATTGGGCTTGCACGCAGGGCATATCTGCAGGGACAGAGACAAAGGCTCAGAAGCCAGTCGACACTCCTTTGCCAGATGGATTCACTGCTTTTGAATCAGGAAACAGAGGAAATGGCATCCTCTCCCACCTGCTGGCAAAGACTGAGTGCCCCAAGTTTACTTTCTTCCTTGGTGGGAAGACAGCTGAGTCCCTGATTGACAAAGGGGCCACAGGAGCGATAGAACCTGACCTGCTGGGGATAACTTTACCCTCCCTTGCTCTGGTCTGCAGATCTGGATACAAATGGTTTCTTTCCCTCAAAAGCCCAGAGAAATTTTAAAAAATAGCTAAAATCCTAAAAAACCAACCGGAGTGGTCTCCCTAGCCATATCGAAGGCCAAGGGAAAGGAAGGGAATGCTTTGTTAGTTAATTTGGGTAGAAGGAGGCCATTGATCCCTCCAAGACTTACACACATTAATTTGTAAACCCGTGTGTTAGTGAAAAAGATGTCCTGTGTGGGACAAGGGAGGCAGTGACATGCTAACATTTCATGAGTGCCAACTAAGGCTGCCCACACAAGTTGTGGTCGGTGGCTGCTTCCAGCCCACTCCTCCAAACAGGATTAGCAGCCTGCGCAAACTGGACCCCTACTGATGACTTCAGCCAGCTTAAGCGGTGAGGTGGGCACGTAGGCCCAGGAAATGGACTCGGGGGAGTTGATGCCATCTGCAAAGAGAAAGATCAGCTGCAACCCAGCACACCCACCAAACCTGCTTACTCTCTGCTGCACGGGGTGGTGCGCGGATGCATATGTGTCTACTACGCTGCTTCCCCATTCTGACTAACATGGCATTCTGATCCAGCAAGGGTAGAGCCCTTTTATGACAACAGTTAACAGCTCTTCTAACAGGCAGGGCTAGTCTAGGTATTTTCTCATGATGGAAGGGGGAAAAAAAAAAAGAAAGCAAGTTCGAAGCAGATACAGTTTCTCTGCCAGTTCAAAGCAGATACAGTTTCCCTGCCAGTTTGCCTCGGTTGGGCCCTGGAAGCAGCTGGTATGGCACTTGCTGTAATCCCAGAGGTTGAGGTGGGTGAGAAGGCCCTGGGAGTTACTGTCTGTCTCTACTGGATGATTTTTCTAATAATTTTCCTTCTTATGGCTAAATCAAAGTGGCAACAGGGGGGAGTTTCTGGTGGTTGGTTTTTCCGAGTCAAAGGAAACCCAGGTGCCTAGCTTCTTGGAGGGTGTGGCGTGAGGGTGTGACTAACAGAGAAGCCAGTGCTTCACGTTTCCTTTGACATCTTCCTCTTACCCACATTTCCAAATCTGATTGAGTCATGCGTGCATGGGATGAGATCTTGCCTTGAAAAAGGGTGATGAGGGCCTGTTGGAAGAAGCAGCGGTGAGGAGGAGCCAGTTCAAGCCTGCTTCCTTCTCAAGCGAGGCCTTGTGAGCTAGCTGGAAGCTAAAGGGGTACTTATCTTGGTGTCTAGTTCTTAGGCTGAAATGAAAGCTGGCCATTTAAAAGGAAGAACACAGCCTGGTGTGTCCATCTTTCCCCTCCCTTTGCATCCCTAGGACTTCCCCCTTAAAGTCACCTGCCATTCTTCCTTGCTGTCCTCTCCCTTTTGCTCTTTGTCTTTCTGAAGTCTCCAACAGGATGGTGTCAGTATCTTTGGTGCCTACAGAGGCCTGATTCTTCCCATCCCTTTAACAAATTTGTAGAAACCAAATCTGAGGCCTTTACATCTCTGTCTTCGGCTCACATGGGTTTCCTCCTTGTCTCTGAGACTCAATTCTCCAAACACCAGCACCACAAATGATTGGGGGTTTAGACAAATAAAAATGTCCCCCAGCTCTCCAAGTGATTCCTTAAATGAATATGTTGGATATAAAAGGACAAAAATAAAGCTATTAAAAACAAAAGATCCTAATCTCTTTGGAGTATTTGCTTTTCTTCTTAGGAAACATAATTTTGAGAAATGGTTCATATAATCCCACTGCTCTGCTTGGTAGCAACAGGGTGTGGTATACAGCGGAGCTTCGTGCCAGGAAGCCACCTGTGCTGTGAAATCCGGGGCCAGCAGCCTTGTGTTGGTACTGGGCGAGTTGACCAGACTGCCTGCGGGGTGCTGGGTTCCCCACTATTTCCCTTGCTTCAGACCTACCTGGAGGGTATCTTGCGCGCTGAATGGTGGGGCTGGGGGTCTCTCCAGCGGAGGCTGAGAGCGTAGGAGGCGGGGACGTCGGACTAGGCGAAGCGGTCACTGTGCAGCCCGGCTTTGCTGAGGATTCAGGCTCAGAGCCCGGGCTTGTCGGGCTGCGCTCTCCCGCAGTGGGCTCTGCAGGCACCGAGAGAGGGGACAGATATTGTGGTAAGACTAGGCTGGGTCATCTTTCCCAGGGTTGGGTGAATGGGGTGGGGGTGGGGAACCTGTAGAAAAGCTAGTTAATTACAAAGAATTATCATAAGATTAAGTGAAAGTGCGTAGGGCACACGGAATCCCTGGGCAAGGAGCAAGGTAGCTAAGGGAAGGTTTGCCTTCACCTGGAGAGCTAACAGACAGCCCTTTTGTGGTACGCGATCTGATGCTAAAAAGCCCCACGGCCTGTCGTCGCCCAGAAATTGATCTTTTCTACACACACTGTTGGTTCCCTGCTTACGAAGTCAGGGAGAACGAAGAAATGAGAACACTTGAGGAACGAATATGGCCCGAATTTGGGGGGTGGTAGTGTCAGTGAGTATACAAGAAAAGAAAATAGCCATTTTTCAACTCCGACGGCCCCCACTTCTCAAACACAAATTTTACACGCCGCGTAGGAAATGCACAAGGTCCGGAACGAATGCATGAATGCCCGGAGGAATTAAGAAAGTCTGCGCTTTTCATTCTAAATGCTAATGGAGCTTCCTTTCTATTAGTCGCGAGTTTCGGGGGCCAGGGGTCAAGCAAACAAAAGGGTACAGAGGAAAGAAGGCCTGTTCTGGGAGCCGCGCGCTCGGGCGGACAGCTTTGGCCACGGCTGCAGCGGACCAAGGGAGGTCCCCTGTACTCAGCGGGCGGTATCCCTGAGGGTGGGCGGCTTTAAGGCTTCAGGCCACCCGGTGGCTCAGAGGGGGTACATTCCGGAGAGCGCCCAGAGCGGCTCCCGGGCGAAGGTCCCGGTGCACAGCCTAGTGAAACTTTGTAGTTGGAAGCTCAGCTTGCCTAGCAGGGAGGACTCCAGCTGCCCCAGATTCCGGCTTATAGCGCCCCCTTTGTCAGGGGTGGGTACAGCTCAAAGGTTAGGAACGTGCCCCCCTGGGGGGAGCCCAACCCTCAAACTAACCGAAAGACCTCTGGTGAGCGCAGGATCTAAGAGTGGGGTAAGTCTCATCTCCTGCCGCTCCCGCTTGTAGAGAGAAAGGGGCTCTGATTCCCCAGGTCTAGGAAATTCTCGATGGCCAGGAAATGGGGGATTCCCTTGCCATCCGCAGCCCGAGGTACTCCGACGGAAATCTTGCGCTTGCTGAAGCGCTGGCACGAGTGGATCTTTCCACAGCTGTAGCATGTGCTTCTCGCCCTCCCCCTCTCGCATCTTTAAAAGAGGGGGTGTCCAGCAACCCCCCTTCCACTGGGTGCGGGTATCCCCACCCTCCCCCGGAGCCTTATCCAGAGTAGTCTTCTTTCTCTAAGGGGCGGCCTCTGAACTCGGGTGGGCGGGGGTCGCGTCTCCCCAGGGAAGGGTTCCTCCTGGAGGCCCGCACACCGCCCACCGTACAGCCCAGCCCAGCACCCCATTGCTTTCTCCGCCCCCCATCGGCCGGTTACCTAGGCAAAGCCTCTGCGCCTGGAAACACGTTCTGTCGCTCAGGCTCGTGGCCGCTGGGGCCGGGAGCACAGAGCCTCGGGGCTGTAAATTAGGAAGAAATAACTACCTCTGTCAAAGCCCCTTTCTTTTTCGGGGGCAGACGAAGGGAACACCCCCGTGTTTCCCTCCCCGTGGTGAAGTGTGTGGAGGAAACCGTGAAACACACCATTGTGACCCCGGCTCCTCCGCGGAGTTTCCAACCCTGGGAGCGGGGGCGGAGGTTGGGCGGGGGCAAGAGAGGTGGAAGAGAGACCAGCAGAAAGGGAAAGACAGAGATTCTCAGAAAGACTGAGGGAGCCCAGACAACCCCCGGGGGAGAATTTCTGTGAGCGAGTGCTGGGTCCCGGGGGTCTGTGGAGGGAGTTATGCCCCCCCCGAGAGTCTTTGGCTTTCATGTTATGCTTATCTTATTCGGTTAAAACAACTCCAATAAAGTAATCCCATTCATTGCGTTCAGTATGCGCGCTGGGCATCTTTTCTTTCCCCAACTCGGTTCTATAGAAACATTTCCCGGTTGTTGGAAGAGAATCACTAGAATTGAAACAGCGAGGGAATGGCTAAACCGAACCCTGTGACCTCTCTCCCAGCACCCAAGGCCCTAGGAGAAGCAGCTAAGAGTACTGATGACCACACACTCCTCGCGGCTCTTCCCTCGGGAGAACCCGGGCACATAAACAAAAGGCCACCTCCAAGAACGTTCTTGGAAATCAAGGGACCAATGATCATGAGCTCCCTCATGACTGCCGGAAGCCTCCAACAGGTTTGAGAGGTGCCTTTGAAAGCCAGTCTCCGCAGGCTGCGCTCGCCTGCTCAGCTCTCCCTCTCACCACCTAGAACTTTCCTTTCTACTAAGAATAAAATACTCGGAGCAACTTCTCCGAAAGCGCATTGAAAAGTAACGCAAGCCTTTTCCACACCAGCTAAGGCCCGGAGAAGAAGGACGTCGTCCCCACGCGTGTCGGGGCGCTAGAGTTGGCAATTACACCCGATTACCTCCGTGGGGAAAAGTGTAAACCAGCAAGTCGGCGACGCCAGGCATACGTGCCTAGTGGAGCCCCAGGCTCATTTCAATACAATAAGCCGCATTCCTACAATTACACCCTCTTTGCCGAGCTCCTCCAGCGCCTCTGCAAACTCCGGCCGCTGCTGCCCAGGCACCGTCCCTCCTAAGCTTTCTCCCAGACAACCAGCTCCGTTTCACCATTAGGCACATTAACTTGGACCCACCAGAGTCCCTATTTTCAAACCCACTTAAAACGCAGGAAAATTACTGCCGTTCATCACCGGGGCTCCAACTATCTGCCGCCGCCGCAGCCGCCGCCGAGAGCATCATTACCATGACAACTAGAGCCGAAATACCCTGAATTACAACGCTGGAGCTGCTACGGCCCAAATCCAGGTCCTCCTCTTTGTTAGAGGCTTTTCGCCTCTTTGGGTGGGGAGAGGAATCTCATACGCTCCAGGGTCCCCGAGGGCCGGCTACAGGGGAAAAGTTTCAGATTGGAACCCACCCGCCGCTTGGCGAGCAAAGCCGGAGTGGGCAGGCGAGTGGGGGGGGCACCCCACACTCAAACTTGTCAATTTAAGGAGCGACGCTTCCCAGCGCGCCAACTTTTAAGCAAGTCCCCGCATTAACTGGGCAAATCATACGTACTTGGGTGCTGTGGCGGTTCCGTCTTTAGAGCGAGTTTCTAGAGAGCGGCCCCGAAATCTGGACTGGGGGAGAGTCACAGCTGCTGTCCCGGAAGGGCTGCGGTGCACAAGCCCAGCGGCTCCCAGAGGCGGTGAGCGGCTGGCGGGGGATGCTGCGATCCCAACTCATGGGAGAGCGCCGCCGAGAGGTTCCGCCGGCGTCCAGTCTCCTGCTGCGACCCGGGAGTAGGATGTCGCTGCGGTTCCCACCTCCACGGCCACTGCCCGCTCTGTCAGCGTTGCAAAGTGAGCCCAGGAGGGGCGTCCGGCTGCGGCGCCGCGCGGCACCGGCGAGGGCGCCGGGCGAGAGGGGTGTGAGCGCGCGGGAGAGAGTGGAGTGTGTGTGCGGAGCGTGTGAGCGCGCGTGTGTCTGTGTGTGCGAGTGAAAGAGCGGGTGTGAGCCTGTCTGTGTATGGGGAACGGAGGAGGAGCAGGCGCTGGAGTGGTAGGGGGCGGGAGGCAGGAGACTCGGCTCTCCCGGCTGCGCGTTCGCTCGCTCTCTCGGCACGTCATTTATGCCACAGGAGCCCTAGCGGCCTCTCCATAGAGTGCCTGGAATGCGAGACGTCAATGTGACGCCATGGGACGCTACGTCACCCTCCTCCTCCCTCCCCTGGCCCAGCCGGTTCCGCGTGTGCGAGGGTGTGTGCGTGTGTGTGCTCGTGTGTGTGCGCGCGCGTTTCCCCGGTCATTCGCTCGGCCGCACAATGGAATCCGCGGGGAACTGGCGACCCCAGCCCCGTGGCTGTCAGTCTCTCCACCACAGAGCCGCTCGCCCGGGCGCCCGTCTACCGGAGGGTGCAGCAGCCAGCCTGCGGGTCAGGCGGGACCGCCCAGCTGTCAGGCTCCGGGTGGAGTAGAGTTGGAGGAGTGCTGCTGGCTGGCCTCCGAGGCTGCCCCGGGGCAACGAGCCAGGTCGAGGGGGTAAGAGAGAGGACAGCTCTTCCGAAAGGGAAGGCTCCGCCAGCCAGCTTCTCCGAGTGACCTGGCAGTCGCTGCTAAAGGAGTCTGGCACCAGCCCGAAGACTCCCCGAGGTGCAGCTGTGCTTTCCTCTTGCAGTGGTTCTGAGGCTGTTTACGTCCCTCAGGCCCTCTGAGCCTGGGCTCATTTGCCGCCACCTCCACCTCCTCCTCCTGTCTGTTGCTGGTGTTTCGCACTGGGATGCAGGTGGCTCCAGGGACAAGATTTTATTTCTTTACCCTTATGGTGTGGGGTTCTTTACTGGACACTTTATAACTCAAAGAAGTGCACATCCAGCCACGCGCGCGCTGCACGAGAAACTATATATAAAACAAACACATCACACGTGTCGAACAGCTGAGCGAGTATGACTGTTAAACAGAGCTTCTCCCCTCCCCAGCACTGGGTCAGACAGGGAACTCTACTCGCACTTTCACTTTTTTTTGAGGGTTGTAGACGCCTCCCCTTCCATCTCTCAAATGAAATATTTCAAAATCAATCAACAGGGTTTATTAATCTGTCTCTAGGGGATTTCCTATGGTCTCCTGGGACACATTTGTCTTCCTAGTTATGCAGAAAGCCTGGGCGATTGTAAGAGGGGCAGCAATTTCTTCTTGGAAATGAACTTAGGGTGTCATTTTCTTGCTCAAAACAAAACAACAAAAACCGTGTCCGAGTTAAGAACTCTTAGTTCCAATGGTTGCTGCTAAATGAAAGTAACCTCTCCCAGAAATTATTTTTTTTTTTACGAAGGAAATGTTTGAATGAAACAATACAGACAGCTGCGGTCTCTAGCGGCCTGCTAGAATCTCAAGTGGCGTTTTTTCTTTTGACCTGTTCCCAAGATTTGAGCGTGTGGCTGTCAAAGTCGGGGGAAAGAGGACCCCCCTGTCGTAGCACAAGCTTCAGAATGGAAGAAAGTTCAAGCGGCTAGGACCCGAAACTCGAAAAACAAAACAACACTGTGCATCATGTATCTGTAAGTCTACGCCTCCACTTTCACTTTAGCAGGCTACTGTGCCTAAGACCAGGAGAGGACGCTCCAAAAGTTGCCCTAGCCCGGGGAACCGAGCCCCCGGCCTGCGGGTGCGTTCCCATCCCCGCCCAGAAGGAAGGAGGGCGCTCCTACATTGTCTCCATTCAAAGGCTGGGGGTTGGGGGAGCAGGACCTGGAGCCGCGCGGCGCTGACGCACGCGAGGCGCGTGATTGACGCAGGCGATGTTACTAAATTGGGCGGTTGGCCGGGCCCAGGCGGCGGCGCGCGCGGCAGATAGCGGAGTAGGTTCCCCTCGGTCACCCCCGCCCGTCTCCATTCAGCGCGGCGCGGGGCGGGGCGGGGCGGGGCGAGGCGGGGCGAGGCGGGGCGGGGCGGGACGCGCGCGGCCGCCTCGGGATCCGGCGAACCAAATATAGACGGGTCCCGGCTATTTTTAGTGGGTCCTCGGGAGCGCGCTCGAGCCGCAAGAAGGGGCGCCCCGACTCGTCCCGGAGCGCGGTCGGCGGAGTCGCCATCTTGTACTCGGCCTGACCCGTCCGTCTGGTGCCGGGCGACGAGGGCGCGGAGGGCCGGGGGCTGAAGGGAGGCGCGGGCGCGAGCGGGGGCGCGCTGCTGGTGACACGCGCGCGCTCGAGGCCGGGCGCGGTGATCCCCCGTACGCCCGCCCGCCCGGGCACCGCAAGCCTCTGGGCCAGGTCTCGCCACCGGGCCTGCCGGGCGGGCCCTGACTCGCGAAGGGGCGGAGCTGCCTGCGGCCACCACTTCCTGAGAGCCGGGGATACCCATCCCGGACGTCACGGAGGAGCCGAGGCGGCGGTGGCGGCCCAGGACTCAGGCTGCACTTGCATCATGGGTGCAGCAGCAGCTGCCCCGCTCCTTTGTGCCTTTTTCCCCCCTATTGAGTAACTGCTTTGTTAACTGAAAATACCATGACGGACCAGTGCGATCACCAGTTCCAGACCTCAAAGAAAGTGA
The DNA here is from genome assembly GCF_014885135.2 of Alexandromys fortis. NCBI lineage: Eukaryota > Metazoa > Chordata > Mammalia > Rodentia > Cricetidae > Alexandromys > Alexandromys fortis. The sequence goes on from NW_026067972.1 coordinate 2,005,142, forward strand.
AGCTGTCAGGCAAGAAGAGGGAGACTCCCCCAGCCGGCTGCGATGGTATCTGGTGGGTGGGTGTGTAGAGAAGCACTTGACAGTTTTCCACGTATTACTTCTTGCCTAACTCTTCACCCTTAAGGTTTAAAAATACTTTTATTTCCATGCTGTAAAAGTTTCATCCGTGTTCTGCACCCCACCCATTCCCCTTCACTTCAAAAATCTCATACAGAGCTGGAATCACTAACCAGGAACCCTAAAATCAGGAACAAGTTTTAGGAGCCATGACATGGTTCCATGGATTTATACGATACATTTTCTAACTTAGTATGTAAAAGGCCCTTGCTCAGTCAGTTATAAAGTCACTAACTTTTTTAATAAATAAATAAATTAAAAAAGAAAACTGTATAGCTCAATAAAAATAATAAAAAAAAGTCACTAACTTTGTTCATATGAATGGGAGGCTTCTGAGACAAAGTTCACTGTGTTACTCTAGCACAGAAGCTAAACATTGTTATAGTTTACCAAATATATGAAACCACTCGCAAGTGTGTAGGTAATAAAAGCTAGCATTGTAGATGTCCCTGGATTGAAGAAGTGTCCTCTCCCACTCTTAGTACTGAACTGTGTAGGGCTCTGTACTTAAAAGCGGTGATGTTTTCCCCCTGCGTGGCGGTAGTGCAGGGGAAACCACTATCCTTGTTTACCTTAAGAAAAACACAGTTCACCCTTAGCTAGCCGAGAATTTCTAGCGATAGATTCTGTCTTTGAGTGAGTGTCTTTGGAACCTATCCTGGCTAATCTCCTGCCACTTTTCTCCTGTGCTTTCTTTTATATCTTTCCCTTCCCGAGCATCCGTCAGATCCCCAGCTGCAGTTCCCTGATGCTCAGTGGGCATGAGCCAGTCTGCTGTTCCTGGCAGGGGCTTCTCAGAGCAGGGAGCTGGGTTCACCACTGGAGCGTTGCCAGGGGTCATTGATAGCTGACACGACTTTGAAACTCAAAAGGAAAGTCATGGAAGCAGAGCCGGGGCTCTCTTACAGACTAGGACACCCTCCTCTGCTTAATCAAAGGTCCCCAAACGAATGCAGTTTTTCCTGCTTTAAAAAAAATGTTCATAATCCATTCTTTTCTGCATTTTAAAGGTCTGATTTATTACAGATAGGAAATAATATTCTATGAGGCCCATGCTATTTTTTTAAAGAAATCTAGATTACTTTTTGATTATAGTGTTTTCTAAGTGAAATTCAGCACTAGATACAGCTAAATCTCTAATTTTGAGAAACTCAATAGGATAAGTATCTTAATCTGTGGCATAATGGAAACATTCCAGATCTGGTTCTTTTTCTAGGAAAAAGGACATTATTATATGTTCTATTTCATACACATGAAGTAAAGAAAGTCATTTCTACTTTTAGGACAGCCAGTCTCTCAAAAACTTTCTATGCAGTATAGATTTGTCAGATAACTATTTTATTATTTCATTTTACTGTGGATTTGTACCTCTGATCTGCCTTCAAGAAAGAAAGATATATTTCTCGTGCAAAATAAAATGAAAGATTTGAGGAAATTTTATGTGTGTGATATAAAACAATTGTTTTAGCAAAGTAGGATTTAAAAAAACCTGCTCTGAGAAGAATGACATATAATCTTGTTGATTTTGCTAGTGTGTAATATGATTACTGTTATAAATAGGGAAAGATGAAAAAGAAATATATATTCCAGGAGCCAGGGGATGGCTCAGTGAGTAAGCAGTTGTGAGTGCCTTGCAATCATGAAGACCAGGGCTTGAATTTCCAGCATTTGTGTTAAAAGCCATGCATAACTTTGTGTCTGTAATTCAGCTTTGGAGGACACGAGACCTGTAGATACTGGGAGTTTGTTGACTAGCCAGTCTAGCCAAGCCAGCTTGAAACTCTCTTCTACGAGAAACCCTGTCTCAAGAGAATAAGATGGAGAGCTACAGAGGGAAACATCATATGCCCTTCTCTGACCTCCACATGCATGTACACCTACACATGTTCATGCACCGTACATGTACCTGCATGCATTGTACACACACACACACACACACACACACACACACACACACACACACACACACACAGAGAGACTGAAACTACAAGCCAGAAGTCGTCATCTAAGAAAAATAAGTTTTGAATTTTAAGTCCATGTTTTCTAAAACCAGTGCAGAGGTCCCATACGAAACACGCTCACGTGCCTACTCCAACAGGTCTATATAAAATTTACTAACTTCAGCTGACACTCTGCATTCTCCCCCCCCCACCTCTGCAGCTGTACCTGGATTTTGTCTCCTCAAAGCCCAAAGGCCTGTTATTTCTAGACTCTTCCTGTCATAGCTAAGCTGCTATCCTCACACAGCCTTCGGCACATTTGTTCATTCTGTCTCTTTCTTGTGGTTACCCTTCTCCTCCTTCTCCACTTACTTATTTCTCTGTTCTTTAATTCTCATTTGTCCATAACTTACAACCCTGTCAAATCCCAAGCTTCAAAAACCTGCCTCACTCACTCCTCTTTGGAATTTCTGTGGGACTCGAGAATGTTCCCAGATAATTAACAGCCAGAAAATATGCCCTGTATCTAAGTTGAATGCAGAAAGACAGCTGCCATAGTAAGTTCCGTGGCAGACAGATAGATAGGGCATTTTTGGCGTGGATGGGTATATTTGAGGTCACTGGCGTTGTTTGCTTTACCTGAACTTTTCATTTTCCCGACTGAACACAGCTTGTCAAGGTGCCCGCCAGGAGCACAGACAGCTGCGTGGTGATACAAGGAAATGACAGTTTGGCTTGTTGCGTAGGAAGCTCCGCTATGATCTTTTCTTTTCTTTCCTGGCAGACTTTTGGTTTGACTCTTACTGTGCTCTAACTTATTTCCTCTCTATGTGTGCTTTCTCTGATGCCGCTCTCAACAGTGAACTCCAGCTCTCGGCTTGTAGTCGTTACTGTCCTTCGGGGGGGGGGGGCATGCTTTAAAACTTGGGAAACTGGGAACTATGGCATCTATGCTCAGTCAGTTAAACGCAAAACTTCTTGAATTCCTTACCTTTTCAAATGTTGACGTAGACTTGTATGCCACTGTGTTACGTGGGAGACGAAGAGGGCGAAGGTTTGGGGATCACTGTGTTATGTGGGGAAATGAAAAGGGCGAGGATTTGGGGATCACTGTGTTATGTGGGAGGGTGAAGATTCGGGGATCACTGTGTTATGTGGGAGGTGAAAAGGGTGAAGGTTTGGGATTAGGATTCGATAGATGGTCTTGTGACTTAGAATTTTACTTTTACAAATCCTACTTTAACAAAGAAAAGGCAAAACAACAAATAAGGAGAGCCTTCTGATTTTATAGAAATTTTTCTAACATGTACAAATCTGAGATAGAGAGATAGATTACCTTGTGGTATAAGGGCTAACAATACTTTAAGGTCTCATTAATGGCTTCCCACCCACCTGTAATGCGAATGGCCAGGACAGGCTTGTAATCTGGTTTAAAAGATAATCTGATTTCTCAATTGCGTTCTCCCTGGTCACTGGAAGCTGGAAGACCGCAGTCATCTCAAAGGGAGAGATTATTGCCCAGGTATAATAAGGCAGTTGAAATTTTAGCTAGCTGCTCACTTCTTGCCCACTGTCCCAGCTGTGAAGAAAATACTGCCTCATGTGTTCAAGTTCAGTTCCTCCCATTTCTCCAAAAGTGAGAGGCAAGGCCCTACAGAGCTATTGGCTGCTTATCAGAGGCTGGGGTTGGCCTCGACTACTGGGAAGCCACCCAGCCTTGGTAAAGTAATCTTTTAAGGGCCTGTCAGGGTCTTTAAATGACAGTGTTGAGTTCCCTTGGTGATCTTGTGGCTCCCAAAGTTGAATGCTCTTTTGAACTAGTTAAATTCTGTGACTCATGAGTCTTCCTGCCCCAACCCTTAAATAACGACGACCTGTTGTGGTCAGGACGCTCATGAACTCTTCCCTGTAACACGTGCTTTTCGTGGTCTCGCTACCTTGGTAGTAGTGTTTTATTCTGCTGCTCTGGCTCGCACGGTAATGAACTCCAGCCATCAAACAAGCGGGATCTCGGTGGTCTGAGAGCCAGCGCACTGCCAGCTCCACAGCCCTTTCCCTGTCCGCAAGCTAGAAAAGAGCAGAAGCCCGGAGGGTCCAGAAGTCATTTTATATTTAGTCTTGGAATTTGTCTTTGAGCATTCATCTGAATATGGATGAGTCACAAATTGACTTCATACAAATTAGCAAACTTTCTTGGAGCTGATTCTGTTGTTTGCTGCTCTTCACTCCTTCCTGATCCTTCCTGCGTGCTAGGCATAAGCCATTGCTCAAGAGCGGCAGCCGGGCCAGAGCTGTCCTCTGTCTTCTTCCTAGAGACGGGCTGGTGATGCCGGGAAGAGATGTCAGTCTTTCTGTGTCCTGCTGAGTGTGAGCAGAGAAAGTAGACTCTCATGGCAAGTCACCAGGAAGTCCCAAGAGCGTATCAAGTTGAAGAAATGCTGGCAAAGTGACGAGGAAAAGCTTGGTGGATTCTGCTTGTGAACTTGCTTGTTCTGTGGTTGGATTCATCCTTTGGCTGAGTAACCCGGCTTTGTAGGCTTTGGAAAGTTCTGAATCTTAGCAGATTGCAGGTTTCTGTATTGTCTAAGTCAGGTTTGGATAGTAAAGACACAGTTTGTCCATTAGGGTTATTTTTAAAGGGCCTGTTCCACATATTTAGGTATCTGGTTTCCTACTTAGATCATGTAATTAGTAACTGATTCTGATTTTTTTTTTTTTACCGTAGTACATTTTCCAGTATTTATTCTGCATGTTTATAGCTCAGTGCTGGAAAATTCTTCCCCGACATCTGTTCTAGATTAGTTCCCTATTCCAGTTATGTTTTCCTGTTTTATCAACTGTGGCGAGGAGAATAGAAAAGTCATATTTTAAAGATCCCTGCTATTCAAGTGGAGTAAAATGGAATAAACTGTCTTATTTTTCTAATTTCTGAAAATAATTATTTTAAATTCCCTTCTTAAATCATCATCTTAAAAGACAATAGAAAAAGTAAATAAAAATTTGTAATAAATTTATCATAGTACCAATACCTTTTTGTAGCTGTGAAATGGATGTTTTAATTTTCAAACTTTTTTTTTTGAGACAAGGTTTCTCTGTGTAACATCTCTAACTGTCCTAGAACTCGAATTCGCTCTGTAGACCAGGCTGGCCTCAAACTCATGGAGATCTGCTTGCTCTGCCTCCCAAGTGTTTGGATTAAAGGTGTGTGCTACCACCACCTGGCTCAAACATTTTTTTGAGAGTGCTTGTCTCAATTTTTTAAAAAAAAATGTCTTCCCGTTCCAGTTGTCTTGGGCCTCTGTAATTTTTGGAATGACTATTTCTTTCTTCTTCTTCCTCCTCCTCCTCCTCCTCCTCCTCCTTCCTCCTCCCCCCCCCCCCCCCCCCCCCCCCCCCCCCCCCCCCCCCCCCCCCCCCCCCCCCCCCCCCCCCCCTCCCCCCCTCTCTCTCTCTCTCTCTCTCTCTCTCTCTCTCTCTCTCTCTCTCTCTCTCTCTCTCTCTCGTTTACAGGATTTCTCTGTATCTTTGGAGCCTGTCCTGTAACTAGCTTTTGTAGACCAGACTGGTCTCGAACTCACAGAGATCTACCTGCCTGTCTCCAGAGTGCTGGGATTAAAGGCATGCGCCACCACTGCTGCCTATGACTGTTTCTTTTAAAGAGTTCATTAGGCCCTCAAAGTAGATGCTCCGTAAACACTTGACGAACATGTGAAACTGATTGCAAGAAGCTTATTAAAAATATTCTCTTCTTCATCCTTACCAGCCTGTGGCCTTATTAGTTTTCCGAGGTCATTTTACTCATGGTTCGGACATAAGAGAAGCAGAGAGAGCCTGCTTTGCACCCAGTAGTCAGTGCGCCTACCTGCAGGGTAACACATACTGACATCTGTGTTCGAATGCAGAACCAATTCAGCTTTCCAAAGGACTTGTTGTACTAGTTTGTGTGCACACACACAGTGTGTGTATGTCTATGTTTGGTTGTGAGAATATGTGCTCATGTCTGGGCAAGTGGCCAGAGATCTGTCCCTCTTTATTTTTTTCTGTCTATCTATCATCTATCTATCTGTCTGTCTGTGTATCTATCTGTCTATCTATCTATCTATCTATCTATCTATCTATCTATCTATCTATTTTCGTGGCAGTGTCTCTTACTGAACCTGGAATTGATAGACAAGGCTAGGCCAACTGGCCAGTTAGCTTTGGGATTCTTGTTGTTTCTACCCAAGTTCCCGTTTTCAGGAATTATGGATGTACACAACTCAGGTAGTATGACTTTCTATGTAGCTGTGGGGTTCTAAACTAAAGTCCTCACACCTGCATGGCATGTACTTTACACGCTGAGCCGTCTCCACAGCCCTGCACTGGTTTGGGTCTCCCATCCCCCGACCCTGAGAATTCACCTCTGGCTAGTCTCTTGATTTTGATGAGCGACTGGTGTTGCTTTTGCAAGATTTCGTTCTTCCTTCTCCTCCTCTCTGTCCCCGTCCTTGGCATGTGTGTTGGCGTGAGTGACTTTCTCGTGTGTAGTTGTCAGACTTCCAACCGTGACTCTCACTGTGCTTTCCAGCCCTTTATGGTGCTCTTCAAGGCCTTCAGGTCGCTTCTGTATGCACCACCCACAGGCTGAGGGGCCCTAGACTGGAGAACACTGGCTAGGCTCTTGGATTATAGCTACGGCACATATTTAAATATTTTAAGACTAAAGTTTGGAAAGGGGATCCAGTCACATGGTGCAAATAAGGAAATACTGTATAATGAAAAGTTTCCTTTCTCCATCTCACTGCTGAGTCACCCACCTTTCTTTTAAAGACCATCTTCTCCTTGAGCCAAGGTCTCACACCGGAGTCTAAGCCGATTTCCAGATTGTGGTTAGGCCTGCTTCTGCTTCCCAACACTGCAGCTGGGCACCATCCTGCCCAGGTTTTCTAGAGGTTTTAAATACATCTCAAAGCTGTTACAGATATGAAGTCAGTTTTCCTTGTTATACACACAGGGCATTTCCATATTGTTCTGCCCTTTTCACTTACCAGCATATCTTGGAGTTGGCTCTACAATAGTGAAAGGGGTTCTAGACATTTTCTACTAATAATGTGTCTTAGAGATTGCCCCCACATGGCTGGCAGTGTATCATCATTTATTTACCTGGTCCTATACCAACAGACATTTAGGAAGCTTCGAGTCTGTAGTTAAAAGTGTTGCCACAATCCGGGCATGGTGGTGCACACCTTTAATCCCAGCACTTGGGAGGCAGAGACAGGCACATCTCTGTGAGTTAAAGGCCAGCCTGGTCTACATGATGAGTTCCAATACATCCAGAGCTACATAGTGAAACCCTGACTTGAGAAAAACAAACAAACAAACAAACAAACAAACAGGAGAAAGCCCCACAACAGCAACAACAATAACAAAAAAAAAAAAAATAGAACCAGACAGTTTTAGCCTGGTGTGGTGGCACATGACTTTAGTCTCAGCGTTTGGGAAGCAGAGGCAGAGGCAGGTAGATCTTTGTGAGGTGAGGCCAGTCGAGTCTACAAAGTGAGTTTTAGGACAATCAGAACTGTTACACAGAGAAATCCTGTCTTGAAAAACAAACAAACAAAACAAAAAGTGTTACCACAGTAAATACCTATGCTATGAAGATGATTTCAAACATGTACAAATATATTTATAAAATTCCTAGAAGTGGGTTGCTGGACCACATCATAGTACCTTGATAAATAATTGCCTCCCCAGAAGTTGTAAAATTTAAACCTTTCTTGACATATAGGCAAATGCCCGATTTATGCATATTCTTGCCAACAAAGTAAAAATTTTAACCATGGGGTTTTTTGTTTTCAGTCTGGTAAGTGAAAACTGTTGGCGTGGTTTTACTTTCTGTTTCTCTTATGAGTAAGTGTGAACACCTTTCCCTGTATTTGAGAGCTATTTCTCTTTCCTCTTTGTGAAGTGTCTCTTAGACCCTTTGTTTGGGAGGTGGAGGGGATTAAACATTCCTGTGTGGTCCCTGTCACGGTATGGATATCTGCCTGTGTAATCTGAGTTGCACCATGTTTTCCCCTAGTTTTTCCTTTGTCTTTGAACTTTACTTCTGGTCTTATTGTTATGCAGATTGAAAAATATATGGTTGGATTTGTCAGCATTCACTTCCATGACTTCTGGAATTTGTCAGTTAGAAAAACCCATTTCACTCCAAGTGTATGGATGATTTCACGTTGGTTTGTATCCTTTTGTCATTTTCTATTTTAGATCTCAATATTTGATTCTTTTGTCTTGGTGTATGTCATGGAGAAGGTCCAACTGGGTGTTTCTCCTGATGGCTATTCAGTGGCCTCAGCGCCGTTTGTGCGTGTCTCTCTGGTTGCTGCTCACTGAAGCAGGACTGATTCATGCACTTGCTGTTCTTACACCTTCTTTGCTGTGACTGAACACGAGCACAGTCCTGCTTGCCTGCCTGTAGAGCATCTCCGCTGTGGTGCCAGTACCTTCCACCATGCTACCTCTGCCTTCCTAAGCAGCTCCAACAGTCTGGCAGTCATCCGTTGGGTGGACACAGGCTGCCCAGAAGGCTTGCCCATTCTCATGGTGCAGTAATTGACTCAAAAGGAATCCTGAGTAACTAAGGTTCATTCACAAGACTCTTCTAACCTGAGGTAGGCCCTGGCTGTCGATGGTCACTGCTAACCAGATCTCTAGAAGCTGAGTTGCACTGCCTGGGTCCTCTCCTCCTTAGGTCTGATTTGTTTCTCTTCCTGAAGAATCCCCTCATCTGCCACCTCTGCTTTGTCTGACCAAATGGGATTCTACCTCCTATTTTCCAGGGGTACCAGAGTGGCCAGAAAACAGTGCCGGTGTCTCTATTCTGCCCTGGCCAGATCTTTTTCCTCCTCTACCAGAACTGTAGCTGTGGATGGAAGGAATGAAACCTCTCACCTGAGTGAACGAGAAGCAGATTATGTTTTTGACCCCAGCTTTGTCCTACCAGATGAAAGTGTCCAGGCCACTAGAACCGAATCCACTTTGTTCCTGGTTCCCTTGGCTGTTCTTTAATAAAATACTTCCTTTCATTTTGAACCACTGCCCTAGGCATCCTTCTCTGCCAAGCCTGCCCAGGCCACCTTGCCTGTTCTTTATTATTGAGCCTTACTTTGTGATCCTGTTTCTTATCTCAGGCTTCAGACCCCCCTCTGAGGGTGATGGGACATTGTGCTCAGTACCAGTCTGACTTAGAAGCCATTTTGGTCAAATAGGCTTCAGTCGAATGCAAACTGGTTAACTGGAAAAGTTGGCTAAAACAATTTGGTAAAAAAAAAATGTATCTTAAGTTCTTAAGCTTTGAGTAGTATTAATAGTGTATTATGGGAGTGATCAAACACTGGCTCACTCTCAAGGTGTTTTCCAGTCTCTTAACTGTTAGTGACAGTTGCATGCTGTTGCTCGTGACATCAAAACATTCGAGCAAGCTCGCTTAGCTGCCCAGCAGTTGGAGAGAGTAGACAATTGTAATCTTAACTTAAGAGGTAGTAGAACCTGGTTGGAACGAATCAAAACATCTAGAAGCAAGATAAAAACATGTTGGCTTGATTGTTTTTTTTTTCCTTCATTAAAAAGGTCAAACTTGTACAGTACAGGACACTCAGAAAAATACAGATAAGGAATACAAAGAGAGAGAGAGAGAGAGAGAGAGAGAGAGAGAGAGAGAGAAACGAGTTTATGAGTAACTGATGCTGTCCTCTGTCATTCAAAGGCATTTTGTACACTAACTCTGCTTACTGCCATTTGCCTCAATTGGCCTAAGCATTCTTAAATATTATGTTATCATCTTTTGCCCAGGTCAGGTTTCTGTTCATGTTTGCTTTTTTGTTCTACACCTGTAGTCCAGTCCACTTTCAATGAATTAAAATTAGATTCAGTAACTAGGTTGCCATTCTCTTCCCTTCTGTCCGTTCTGCCTCAGCTTGTATGCAGCCTGGGCCCTCAAGACACTCGTGTTTACTGTAAGTAGGACGCCTTGTAACTGGAGCCACTCCACCAGACTCTTCTCTACAGTTCTCAAAGGGGACCAGTTAAGAATTCCTGCAGAATTTACCCTCCCTTCCCATTCCTCCCTCCTTCCCTCCCTCCTTGCTCCCTCGCTCCCTCCCTCCTTCCCTTCCTTCCTTCCCCCTCTCTATATAGGATATTTATGAAATTCATTCTTGCTGAATGTTGTGCATATAAATTGTGTAGTGGAAGTGGATGCAAAGGAATAGGTTTGCCTTACAGTGAATGCAGCTTGCTGCAGAGAAATCCATCTCAGTGGAGGGAGTTACTGCTCTTAGAGACGTGGTCTTGCTGTGTAATCCAGGTTGGTCTTCAGCTTGAGTTTCTCCTGTTTTAGCCTCTTGAGTGCAGGGATAACAGGTCTGTAGCACCTCTCTCAACATGGAGGAAGTTTGCTAAAGAGATTTTCTCTAAAAGCAAAGTTGTCAAATATATGCTATATGTTGTACCTGAACATGAGTCCACAGAGTATACCCTATCAGTTACCATTTCTCTCCAGACTGAAACTAATGTTGGAATGAATCATTTTACAAACAAGGCCCTAGAAAGCTGTCCCCTTTGCAGCTAGTGCTGTGGGAATTGCTTACCGTTCTTGATCTGTTACATTTTTTAAAAAAAAATATTTATTTTTTTTGTGTGTATATTTACGTGCAACTGAGTATGTATGTGCATGTCATATATGTGCAGATGCCCACAGAAGTTGGAAGAGGCATTGGGCCTCTGTAACTGGAGCTACAAATGGGCACTGGACCCTTGAAACTGGAGTAACTGTAATGGTTGTGAGCCACCACGTGGGCCACGGGATCCGAACTCAGCTCCTCTGCAAGAGCATAAAGTGAGCTGAGCCATCTGTCCAGCCCTTGTTACATTTTTTTCCCCCAAAGCAGATCAATCAGAAAGGTTACTGTGTCTTCTAACTGACAAATTCATGATGGGCTGTGGACAGATAGTAATATGAGTCTCAGGCAAAGCTCAACCATGTTAGTTATGATCATGGAAGCATCACAGCTATACCCTTGGTGTGGGGTCAAAGTGATATCCCAAGAATACTCATTACCATGAGTCGCCATAGTGATAGGTACCCCAGCCTTCATCTACTTAGATGATTCTTAACCAGCATGGGTAATCTCATTTCTTTTGCCCATGAAGGATCAGGTGACCTGTAAGGTATTTTGGCCAATAAGAACAATTGGAGAACAATGTGGAGGGCAGAGGCGGACAAAACATTTTAGGAAACAATTCCTTGACATTACAGGAGGGGAGAGGCAGAAGTAGCGCCCCTTCTTTGTTTTGAGGTGTGTGAGCTTTCTGGCCAGAACTACTCCAGCCACCGTGGGCTCCTGAGAAAGCTGATTTGGGTTGGAGCCAGTCTCAAGGATGTCGGAACAGACAGCGGCAGAAACCTGAGGCCGACCTTGTGGAGTCCCTGACCACGTTGTGCCTTTCCTCTGAACTTCCAGTTCTGCGAGATAACACAGTTCCTTGTGTAAGTTAGCAAGATCTGGGACCTTGCCGCTTGAAGTCAAAGCATCCCGAGTCCCAAGCAGGTCCAAGCCATGAGGATTTGATCTTATTCTGATAGCTTTCCTGTTATCAGAGTTCTTTCCTCTGTCTTCCGACTTCAGAACTTGGACACAGATTCTAACTGGCCATTTCTTGCTGCCATCTTCTCCCAGTGACCCTGTTGTAGACCAGGGTTCCCCACAAAACCCAGCAGAGAACCAATCAGCAGTGCTGTCTCCATTGCAGCCTCGTGGCTTTGATCATCTTACGGTGTGTTCATCCCCTTTGCCATTCATTCTTAATTCTGATTCTGATTCTGATTGCTGGCTTTGATCTTGGATCCCCGTGCTGGGTACGGGGTGACTCAAGATGATAGCTTTGTTTCCCTCTCTTCCTTCTCCTCTACCCCCCCTTCCTTTTGTCTCCCTCATTGGCTTTTTCCTCAAGTAGTGACTGGATGGATGCTCTAGTGGGGCCATTGGATGCTTTCCAGCAGTGAAAAGGAGTCTAATGAAATAAACCACCCAGCTGTTTGTGCTAGACCAGTGGTCTCAACCTGTGGGTCACGACTCCAGCCCTTTCACAGGGGTTGCCTGTCAGATATCCTGCAATCCGATATTTCCGTTATGATTCGTAACAGTAGCAAAATTACAGTTATGGAGTAGCAACAAAATAATTTTACGTCTGGGGTTGCAACATTAGGAAGGTTAAGAACCACTCTTCTAGATAGACTCTTCTGGTCAGGAGGAGGCCGGTCAGCGTTTGGTCCGCTTCTCACCCAGCCCATTTTATTCAAGTCAAAGAAAATGCAACCTCAGAAACGGTCTTTACTGTGGCCTCACCACTTGCTACCAGAAACCTTGCAGATCTCAGACGACATTGAGTTTCTTCTTTAAAATTTGTTACTGCCTATTTTTTCTTATTTTTTGAAGTAATTATGACTTAAATGAGAGACTATAAACCTGATAAATTAAAAGGTAAAGGTTTGGCGGTGGTGACACATACCTTTAATTCCAGCACTTGGGAGGCAGAGGCAGGTGGATCTCTGTGAGTTTGAGGCCAGCCTGGTCTACAAGAGCTAGTTCCAGGGCAGGCTCCAAAGCTATAGAGAAACCCTGTCTCAAATAAAACAAAAACAAACAAGAGAGAGAGAGAGAGAGAGAGAGAGAGAGAGAGAGAGAGAGAGAGAAATCTGCTTAAGTTTTTTTTTTTCTTTCTGATTTTTTTCCAGTGAACCAATAGTAGGTCTTTAGAATGAGCTCTGTACAGCTTGTTGGTCTGTTTGGAGAAAGGCAGTGAGGTACGACCTGAGGAATGAGGGGGACGAATTGAAATTTGTATTCTTGATCACGTAAAGCCCGAAGAAGAAGAAAAAAGACAGGACACACGTACAGGGAAGTAAAGGTCAGCATGCCTGTCTCCAGGTTTCTTTTCTTGTTGAACCAGAATTTCTGGTCGGCCAAATTAGGAGACAGTGAAATACCCCCTCTAGTGGCGAGGGGCCAGATTCTGCCTTGGCTGTTGAGTGTTGGAGTGGGTGGTTTCTAGGATGTCTGTCTGCTACAAAGAATCATGAGCATCTGGAGGTTATGATCTTTAGCGCAGGTTTCCTTCCCAGGAGACCCAACATATGGGTCAGGACAAAAACCCATTGGAAAATGTAGAGGCTGCAGTAGGTGGGAGGTCTTTAGAGTTCACTTTTAAGAAACCTGTCTATCATGAGATAGACTCGTTTGGCTGAGCTTACTATTAGAAAGAAGTGATACAGTGTCTGATTCCACCCTGAGAGGGAGAAGTCCTATTCAAAGCTGTGGGTTGGGGCTTGGAGGTGGTTAAGAGAGTAAAGACACTTTTACCCAAACTCAATAACCCAAGTTCACATCCTGGTACAGTATGGTAGGAAGAGAAAACCAATTCCAGCAAGTTGTGCTTTGACGTCCACAGTTGTTCCATGGCACACTGTGCTCACACGTGCATGCACACGCATATAATAAACATAAACAAATCAAAAATTTTAAATGTAAGTAATGCCATGCAGTGGTATCCATCCGCTTTCAGGTAGCACAGTGGCTGTAGATTGGAAATTTTTAGTGGTGATTCTGAAAAACAGATGTTTGGTTTTCATACTAGAAGTGATTTAATTTCTTCCTATGGAAAGGTAGTGAAGCTAAGTATACTAAATAGCATATTTCCCATGATTCAGTGTACTTGAACGATGTCTCCTGTGATGGATGTAATAATAGAGGTTGTGATTGTCTCCGTCCAGTTATGTTTTTTAGATCAGTTCTCTTTTTTATTGCATTATCTGTCCTAGGTGCATCCGAATGGCGTCCATGCCGCAGCACAGACGTAGAGGTCAGAGGGCAGCTTGTGGGGTTGGTTCTCCTCTTCCAGTGTGTGGATCCCGGATATAAAAGCCAGGTTGGCAGGCTTGAAGGCAAGCTCTTTGTCTGCTGAGCCATCCCATTGGCCTCGGTTATTTTGTTATTGTTTTAATTTCTGTTTGGGGAGAATTATTTGAGGCTGATTTAAAGATTTCTGAAGAGGTAAAATTTCAGAGAATAAGATTTCGATGGCACTCTGTTATATCTAAGAAGATTTTACTTCCACTTGTCTCTAGTACAGAAGAGTAGCTAGGTACACGGTGCACTTACCAGTATGCCCTCTATTTACTGAAGACAGGTTCTTACTGTCTAGCTCTGGCTGGTCTGGAGCTCACTATGTAGACCAGTCTGGCCCTGACCTCAAAAAGACTCGCCTGCCTGTGCATATGGAGTGCGGGGTTAAGGCTTACGCCCTCGTGCCCAGCCAGCCTCATCTACTTATTTTTTAATGTTAAGCATTCTTAGCCTGAAGAAATTTGAGACTGTAATTTGAGGCAGAAATGATAATAATTACCTAGAAAATAAAAATATACACTTTATGTGAACATGGACAAAGTGAGATTGTGACATGCTGGGGTTGATTTTTGTGGAGCTGATGTACTCGGGTTATGTCTCTACCCCATGAAGGTGTTTGATCTCTCAGACAAGAGGAACTAGGACTGGGGGGAGGTCAGGGTCACCTGTTGGGGAAAACCAGGAACAGGAGGAAGAGGTCAGTGAGGAACTTAGCAGAGAAAAGTAGGCCAGTGAGAGGGAGAATTAGGATTATGGTAAGTGAGCTCACAGAGAACGTGGGAAGCATGGATTCAAAATGATTTGTTAGCATCTCTGGGGGTAGAAAGCTGGTCAGATGATCTGGATTGAGTTAGTGCGACTGTAGCAAGGCTGTCTGGTCAGGTGTTCTCTTCTGAATTAGTGCGACTGTAGTAAGGCTGTCTGGTCAGGTGTTCTCTGTTGACTTAGTGCGACTGTAGCAAGGCTGTCTGCAACAAGTATCTAGATCCCAGTAGCCAAGAAAGCATGCATCTTAGTGTTTTTTTATTTCTATAAATAAAAGTTGATATTAAGAATTAATATGATGATGGTATTGCCAAAATTAAGCTTGAATTGATTTGTGCAAAGGTTTGCAGTAAATGGCTTGAGTAGAGGGCCCAGGCTCTAAACCTCATTTAAAATTTCATGCAGCAAGTATAAATCACAGTTTATATTCACACAGACCCAGTATTCTGAGCAGTTTTACTGAAGCATCTTCATTAAGATCTCTGAGAGAAAGCCGTGCATCTGGAGGCGCAGGGAGGGAAATGGAATGAGTAAATTGTAGTTAAATAGGGCTTAAATGATAAGGGGTACACAGATTCAGGGCCCCACTAAGATGTCTTTATTCACTGTGCTAGTTTCCTGTGGTTGCCATGGAAAAGGACTGTAAACAGAGTGACTGGACGCCAGACCGCGGCAGGGTCATACTCCCTGGAAGCTCCAGGGAGTGTCTCTGTGCTTCTCCTAGCTCCTGTTGCTGTTGGCATTCCCTGGCTTGTGGGAGCCTCACTCCCTTCTCTACCTCTATGGCTATGTGGCTGTCTTCTTTCTGATCTGGCATTTCTCTTTGGTCTCTCTCCAGTCCATTTCTGCCTTTCCACTTGTCATTAGATTCAGGGTCCTGGTGGCAGGTGAGAAAGAAGAGGGGCAAGTAGGCTAGGGAAATTTTAGCTAGAAGGTAAAGAAACGCTAAAGTATTTCTGACTGGTGCTAAGTGCGTATTAAACTTTCAGAGGTCAGACATCTTCAGCATAAGCTGCAGACAGAGTAAAGTGTTTAGTATAAAGTGAACCGTGTTATTCTTTCCACAAGGCCATCACTGAGAAAGCCCCCACATCGAGGTGAAGGAGTTCATGCAGAAGTCCCACCAAATTGCTTTGCCAGTATTTACATTTACGAAATTATAGCTCAAACAACTAAAATAAGTTATTGTCCAGTTTTGCATGATTGGCAAGTTTGAAAGTTGGCTATTTTATTTGTTGTGCAATTATTCTAAAAGGTAGAGTGGGGAAGGGGAGACGTTTATAACTGGGTTTAGCCAGTATGATTAGTTTTTTCCCGTTAGATTATGTTAGACTGTCTCTTTTGGGCTCCATGTATGTAGATTCTTTGGGGATAGGGACTTGGTGACACTTGTATGGAGTTAGACTCCCAGCGTGGATGTGTTCAGATGGAGGGCTCGGATGTTAGTAGAATCTGTTCATTTCTGGACCATTTCTTGCTCCTTTTCTTTATATGTAACCTGTTCTTTATGAAAGCGCAGGCTTTTCCAGAACACACTGAGGTGCGTGCCTGTCTCATTAACCCAGACCAGGGGTGTGCGTCTTCCTGGCCTGGCAGCTGTCTCCTCTTGACGGCAGTGATCCTGTGTGTGTGTGGATCACTTCCCTCTGCCCCACCATTGGCATGAATTTTTTCCTCCGGCCCTGGAAGGCCTCCCTCTAGTTCTCTTTTTTCTACCATCTTTACTTTTGGTTTGAATAGTGTGATCCTCAATCACTGTTTTGCAAATAACAAATTTGTCCTTTGGAGGATCTGTATCTGTAATATATTTTATTTTCTCCTTGGAAATTTAAAATTTATAAATTATGCCTAAAGAATTCCCCACTCTATTATTTTGTTGCTAATCCTGGAATTCAATCACACATACAAGTAAAGCCTGGAAGTCAACATGTTTACAATAGAAACGTGAGACCATTTTTTCCCTTGGGAAACGTTAGTGCCATATATAGCTTTAAAGACTGAAGCCCTATCCCATCCCCCACAAAGCTTTAATCCCAGCCATTGAGAAGCAGGGCCAGGTAGAACTCAGTTCTAGGCTAACCTGGTCTACAAAGCAAGTTTTATGCTAGTATGGTCTACAAACAAGTTCCAGGACAGCCTCCGAGAAACCCTATGTTGAAAAACTAAACAAAACAAACAAAAAATTAGTCATTTTCACAAGATTTTATAACAAGTACACACTGTTATAAGATTTCAGCGGCTTAACACAATAGAAATTTATTCTCCCCTCAGCAAAAAGTCCATGTTGCCACACAGCTTTTCTCTGTGTGGTGGTTCAGGCACACAGGTTGCTTTCCACACAGGACTCCACTGTTTCCCACGGTTTTTAGTTCTGCTTCCAGAGGATGACGTTGCAAACTAGGGTGGAGGGTGTTCAGTTTCCTTTCAGGTCACCTTGGCCTGTGTGCGACACACATGATTTCTGTTTATTGTTCCACATTCTACTGCCCAGGACTAGACACGTGATCTCACCTGTGTGCAAGGTGTGTGGGTTGGGGGGGGCGGGGTGGAGGTGGGAAATAGTATCTGGCTGGGCAGCATTAGGTAAGGCAATAAACAATCTTATCTATAGTTGGCAGGTGTGGAATTTAGGGACACTTTGGTAGGGGGCACAGTAGCACTTTATGTTGAACTTGAGAATAAACATATTCTTTGGTCTTGAAATTCTCCCTGCATCATGTTTTCCCTAAAAATTCCCTGAAAATATGTGCCTACTGCATTAAGATATGCCTAACAATTCTGAAGTGATAAAATATTGAAGCGTTCTGAGTGTCCATTAAAAGGGCCTGGAGGAATATAATATTATGTATCCATGCAGTGGGGGCACTCTGAAGTCACTAAAATGAACAGGGCAGGGACATGTTTTTGCTGATTATAGAGAGAAAATTGAGGCACAAACTCTGCACTGTTACCTCTCATCTAAAAGGAAGACATGATACGTATATGTTCATTCATTCATTGAAGTTTCATAGAAGGGTCACAGGATGATGACGTCAGACTGGTGACAGTGGCTGTTTATGACTCACTCCGAGGTAATGGCAGGAGAGTCGGGATGACGTAGTTGCACCATGTATACTTTCGTATGTCTTCACTGTGACCTGCTCATAAACGTCAATTGTCGGAGCAGTAGAGAACCTGGGAAGATGGCTGTAACACACTGTTCCTTGAGAAATGCAGTTCATTGCGATGTCTGGACAGCATGGGCTTGCTCATAAATAAATGGCGCATGTACAAACATTCGTGTTTTTCTGCTTGTCTGTGTTTTCAGCCTTTCATAATGCACACATCACCTGTAAAATGGGTTTTTCTAAAGACTACAAAAGTAAGTGAAACTTTGAAAAGGAGCCTTTGGCCGGCTGTATGGCCTCCCTCTGCTTCCCTAGTCAGATTAGTGAGTTAGTGAGTTAGTGATGCCTCCCTTTTTTGGTCCTTGCCTTACTTTTCTATACGTCAACCACGTTCAACTTCATTGCCATGTACATATCTAGCGCACATGCTCTGTGTGCTCCTGGAGTCCTGGATCACCATTCATCTAGGTCTTCCTCTGTGCCAAGAACAGCGTCTTTCCTGTAAGAGGGGTGCAGAAAATACTGAGTTGGCAACTAGGGCAGGGAGCACATGGGCAAACGGCTGTGCCTTCTTGACCTGTGTGATGTCGCCAAGTTCAATACCAAACCTAGAGATCACTGACTTATTAGTAGTGCCCGTGGGTTTTAAGGTGCAGTTCAAGGCACACATGCCAATATTTCCTTTCTGAAATGATCACGGTGGTCTCTGGGGACCTCTGTCTCTGCATCTTAAGTTGGTCACATGGTGCAGCCACAGAAGCATATGTAGTAAGCAGTGGCCGTGTTAGAAGCGGCAGAGAGAGTCACGCTGCTACTGACACCATGACTACAGTCCACGTTCTCGATATAACCAAGTGCCATTTCCTTCTGTCTTTCCCTACGTACTGTTTCCTTTTCTCTCCATTTTAATTCACTTTTTGGACATTTAAACATAATTTTTCATGTAGGATTTTAGGAGTCACCTATAAGTGAACGAGAAGGAACACAAAAGAGTGGGGAGCTGGCGGCATTATTTTCAACAATAGGTTTTTAGTTAAAAAGTTCTTGAGGATAGATTAAGTGGTGGGTGTCTCTTGGTTCCCAGTCTCATCCCCCATGTCTTCTCAGCTATGTTCCCTTCCCGCAGTCACAAGAGGACTACTTACCATAGCCTAGAAGCTTGCCCTAGGGACTTTCCTCTGACTTGATTTTGGGAAGTCCTCTGCATAGAACCATCGATCAGGGTTTTACCGTGTGATGGTTAATTTTATTGGTTAACGTGACTGGGCCACATGATGTTCAGGTTATGTGGTTAAACCTTATTTCTCCATGTGGCAGTGAGGGTATTTCAGTTATATATATATATATATTTAGAGAGAGAGAGAGAGAGAGAGAGAGAGAGAGAGAGAGAGAGAGAGAGAATTTGACTCTGTGGTCTTCCCCAGCGTTGGTAGGCACATGAAACCCACAGAGCCCGAAGACAGTAATGATACTCAAAAAGTGGAAATCCTTTTTCTGCCTGACTGCTTGAACTGGACTTGGGCGTCGGGTGGAGTGGGGCCCATCGCACCTTCAGTCCCATTCTTGGGCCTTTGCACTTAAACTGGAACCCCCGCTCTCAGTTTGGAGTCTCAGCCTTGGATGTAATGCTAAAACCACACCACCGGCTTTGCTGGATCTCCAGTTTACAGCCCACTAACCCTGGATCGCTCAGTCCCTACTTGTGTGACCCAAATTCTCATAGCATCAATTTTAATCTCTCCCTTCCTTCCTCTCTTCTTCCTCCCCATATCCTACCTCCCCGTTCCCCTCTCTCCTTCTGTTTCTGTTAGTTCAGTTTCTCAGGAGAATCCTGATACAGCTATCTCCTAAGAAGCTACTGCAATGTCACTTGGGTGCCTTGTGTAGGAGCCCAGGGTGAGCAATACCACCCCGGAATCCTCACTCTGATTACCCCGCTGTAAATGCAGGGAGAGGATGACAGACATGAGTTCTGAGCTTTGAGCTTTGTAAAGTCAAACAACTCTCGGGCACCCTGAAGGCACAGTCCGGGAGTTTTCGTAAGTGTTCTTCAGCGTCCTCCACTTCACTCTTCTGCTGTCCTCCCTAAGGAGTCATGTGAGAAACCCGTCTCTATATTCTAGGTAATGATAGTTGTAGGTTCCTAACACTAATGGCTAACGAGCCTGCAAAATATCTCATGTGAGTCTCCCTTTAAGAGTTGGTCTGTGAACTTGGACATCTGCCACATTCTGCCATAGCCTTGTTGTTCTGTCCCCCCTTCCCCATATTCCCCAGATTTTTCCAACTTTAGGGCCCAAGTGGGAGTCTTATGTTGGAGGATGTTGTGCAAACCACATGCGTAAAGAAAATAATTTACATTTTTCCATTCTTAGCTTCTGGAACATCAGTGATTCCATCCTCCCACTTCTATTGGGCAGAAATTGAGGTATTCTCCTTATGCTCCCTCTTCTTCTCCAAAACCCACCACACACACACACACACACACACACACACACACACACACACACTTCCCTGCCGTACATGCAGCATGGGTCTAGCATAACTACTTCTTTTTTTCTCTGATCCAAGGGTCCAAGAACATGCAGTATTTTTGACAATAAGGGATGCTTTAGCTCCTGACTTTTTTTTGTCTCAATTCCCACCCTTTCCATTCATAACTGTCTGTTTGATTTTTCCCTGTTTTTTATTCATGACTTCCCTTCTTAGCTTCTGCAGAAAGAATATCTTGTGTGTATAGACAGTCAATAAATGATTTCAAAAGAATAGAATAAATACAACATATAGATTCAATATCTCAGCACACTATGGAAAGCAAAAAAAAAAAAACTACCTTGCTTTTTTTTTTTTTTTTAAACGAGACCACATTATCCTTAGGGGTTGCAACCTCTCTCTAATCATGTGATCAGTTACCCCGAGTGGTGAAGAGAACACTGAAGGGCTCCACACCGGAGGCCAGTGTGCCCTGTGACATCTGTTGCTCCTTCAAGATCTTTGCAATCTATGACTTCACAGTAAGCAAGTTCCCACAGGTTTAAGGACACAGAGAAAGTTATACATTGGAAAAGGCGTGCTGTACAATGGTGGGAAGGGATGGCAGAAATAATTAGAGGAAGCAGAAGATAGCTAAGACATCCAAGTTCATTGCTCATACTTTCTAGGTTAAGAGACCATGCACATCACTTGCTCTGTAGACGTCTAACAGACTGAATCCTATCTTTAAAAGTTTTATTTAGCTCTTGCTCACACCAGCAGCATCTTTGAAACCTTGTCTCTTTGTTGTCTTCCATCCCTAAGTTCTCCACATCCCCCTTTTTTCCATCATTACAAATATATCCTTGGATTTTAATTGCTTCATTTTAGTTGATATCTTTTGTTGAACAATGTGCTAAACCCTACAGAATTATAGCTATGTTTGCAAAGCCTGGTGATCAGGAGTAGGCAAGTTTCATCATTCTTATTTCTAAAGAGCTTGGGTTTGTTTAGACAGTGATGTTGGGACTTCCTTGCACACTTCTGCTGGTATTTTAGGTTTTGGAGATGTGAAGAAACAAACACAAACATTAGGATCTGACCTTTGTTAAGAGTAAGTTAAGACTGAATAAGATTGGCCTCAGTAGGTTGAGGTTACTTACTGCTCTCAAGAGGACCCGAGTTTGGTTCCCAGCCCCGACGATGATTGATTCCCAAATGCCTGCAACTCCAGCTCCAGGGACCCCAGCACTGTCTTCCAGAGTCTGTGCACCTGCAATCAAATGCACATAGACTCCCCCAACATATACAGTTAGAAGAAGAAAATCCTAGAACACTCTTAGTGTAGCATTTGCAGCTCAGATTGAGTGATCATGACCAAGGGGACTTTATTCCAGGAACCTGAGACTGTTCATGTAAAAGCCACTTAGTGTATTTCAAATGTTAGCATGAAGTCCTCTCAAGTTCAGAGACACTTTGTGGACAATTCAACACTTCTTGACTCCTCAAGCTAGGAGTGAAAATTTAGCCTACAGAATTCCTATAGTGAATTCATATTTGACACTGAAAAAATGGAAGCCTTCCCCGCATGACAGAGAATACCCTGTGGATGTCCTTTCTGCCCATTTCTATTTGACCGCTCCGGAGGTCTTGCCCCCCCCCCTTTTTTTTGTAATGGGGTAAGTGAAAGAAATATAACTGGGAAAGAGAGATTCAAAATCTTTATTTTTAAGTAGAAATAAGTTTTTAAACAGAAAATCTTAAAGAAGCTATAAAACAATTAGAATCAACTAGTAAGTGGATTTTAAAAATCCCACAATACAAGGTTATTATGTAAAAATGGATTTGTGGGCTCAGTGGCTAGGAGCACTTGTTGATTTTGTTTAGTGCTCAAGACCCACATGGTGCGTCACACCATCAATAACCCCTCAAGGGCATCCAGAAGCCTCTTCTGACCTCTGCAGGCATCAGGCACGCACATGGTGAATTTACATACATGCAAGCAAAACACTCATGCACATGAAATTAAATAAACTCACCTAGAATTAATTTTATGTTTATAGATCTTTGGTGAATAGTTAGGAAAAGACAATAATGCAATTCTTCATAAGACAACATCATGAAATATTTAGAGACTCATCATTGACCCAGACATGAAATTTAAACTGTAAAGTTTCTACAGCAAAATTCAGGAGCATATCTTCACAAATTTGGATCAGGTGAAGATGTCTTTGAAAAGGTATGGCAGTACCAAACAGGAAGAAAAGGATGGATGAGTTGGAATTTAAGACTTTTGTTTATCGGTGCTACTAAATAAGAATGAAAGCAGGTGGGTGGGAATATTTGCAGTGCATATATCTGATCTGATCTGAAGGAGGACTTATGTCTATGATACAAAAATGTCTACATATATATGAGCAATAAATAGGCAAGCTATCAAAATGGGCAAAAAGTCTAAACAGATTGGTAAAGAAGGAAGAGATACAAATAGTCAATAAGTACATGAAATTGCTCAATACTGTTGTTGTTTGGAAAATAAAAATTACAATGAGGCACTATTTCATTAAAATAAAATGCTAAAATTAAAAAGATGGACTATAACATATGCTGTGGCTGTGGAGACACTCTTGGTGGAAGATGAAATTGCAAATCACTTTGGAGCCCATAGGAGGTCTTGGAGGGCTTGAGAGGGAGGTGGGAAATGATATAAATATAATGCTCATATATGAGAGCCTTGGAAAAATTCATATATAAACTTTAGGTTCAAGAAAAGGCAGTATATGCTCTTTCCTAATGAATACATTAAACATTTACAAAAATATATACAGTGAGCCAAAAAGAAAATGTCTCATAGTAGTAAATACATGGGCCAGAGTCTCAGATCACAATGTTATGACAAACAAAAGAAAAAAGTCCCAAACTCCAGGATATTTTAAAAGACAGTCTTTTAAAGCACTTCGGGACTGTACATGATGGTCCATGCTTTTAATCCCAGTGCTTGGGAGGCAGAGCCAGATGTCTCTCTGTGAGTTGAGGGCCAGCCAGGGTCACATAGTGAGACTCCTTTTCAAACAAAACAACAAAAAAGACTTTCTTGGAGCAAAGAGAAAATGTAGTGCTGTTACCAAAGAAACTTACCCTAAATACTTACAAGTATACACACATGGAAACCGAAAACCAGAAAGGTGACCTGAGATTATGAAAGAAGAGGAACTATTTATATCGAATGGAAGAGGGGGGCAGGGGAAAGGATAGAGAAATTAGAACGGAGGATGAGGACGCATAACCAGCATGTTGGATATGGATATATGACTGTACCACAGTGAAACTCATATATCATACAAAGAACATGTGTCAATAGAAAAAAAATCTTATAATGTGTCATAAGTAGAACTCAAAGCAGAAGTCTTATTATTGCATATGAAAATTGAGAAGAATGGATGAGGAAATTGGAAACATAACTGCAAATACCACTGAGGACTAGGAAATGGAAACTAACACAATGAAATGTAAAAATTACTGAGTTGATAAATCTACAGAGTGGATATAAATCCATTTATTATACTAAAAAGTATCATGAAACCTTTTCCCTAGGAAAATCAAAGAAGAAAGGAAAACGGACACGACAGTGAACTGGAAAGGGTCAGGACAGCACAGACGTGAGTGAGAAGACGTGATACACACCTGCAACTAAGGGTGGGAAATCACGATAAGATGCCATTTTCCAAGGAAAAAATAACATACTCCCACAATTAAAGCGTGTGCACCTCAAAAGCCATAAAAATGGTCAATTGTTTTTAACAACCTGTTTTTCACCCAGAAAGCATAGGATGAATAAGCTAGACTACCTGGAGATGTTCAAGGACTGTCTCTTTTAAAGGAGACAGTTTTGGTATTAGAAATGGATAGAACTCCTTTCAATTCACTTTTATTTTTCTTCTCCAAGGCAGGGTTTCTCAGTGTAGCCCTGACTGTCGTGGAATTTGCCCTATAGACAGGGGTGGTCTCTAACTCACAGAGATCTGCCTGTCTCTGCCCCCAATATTAGGATTAAAGGCATGCGTTACCATGTCTGGCTCAATTCACTTTTTGAAGTATATATAGTGTGGGTTCTAAATATAACTAAACTAGTTTACAGTCCTACACAAATGCATCAAGCTCACCTATGCCTGTGAGAACAGTGCAAATGCTCTACAAGAATAGTAGAACACTGATCAGCGCACTAGTGTTTAGACAAACAATCGAACTACCATCATAGGTGCATTCCTGACATTCTTGAATAGTTTGACATGAAATGTACTCACGCATTTCATTACCACTAAAAGAGGTGCAAAAAAGGAACTTACTGAGATATGCCACCCGTTGTCACATAAGCTCCAGAAAGGAGGGACCAGAAGCAGATTTTCTTGATCTATTAAAGCCCATTCATGAGAAACTAAGAATAAAGATTTTATTTAATGATGAAGTTTTAGGTATATTCAATTGAAAGTGCCAAATGCTACTGAAATATTTAAATTATCAGGTGGATTTCTGGCTATTGGCTTGACTTTAAGTGTTGGAAAGGAAGAGACATGAAAATCATCACCAGGAAAATGCTAAGATAATATGAAGGAATCAAATGAAAAGCTGTTAGAGCCAATACAGTGTTTAATTTTGTGTGTGTGTTGTGTGTGTTTACATAGGTACATATATATGCATGCATGTGTACAAATGTGTGTTTATAATAACATTCTTAGAAATTAACACAGCATGACCAGAAAATATAAGAGAAAATATCCCTTTCACAAACACAATTAAAAACACAAAATCCCAAGAATTAACAAGAAATGTACTGAAGTGTATGAAAAATATCAACGAACTTTTTGAGAGATTAGAAGACTTGGAAAACTGGAGGAACAGAGCATAGATCTGAATAAAAAGGCACAAAACTGTTGAGCTATAATTCCCTTCCAAAATTTTCAGTAAATTCTAATGAGTCTCAAGGTAGGTCTTGGGAATCTGACAGTGTGATTCTTAAATTTAAATGGAACTACAAACATTCAAATATACCTAAGAAAAAGGATTTGAAGAAGCAGTCAGAGGAGGTCTGTCCTGTGAGTTATCCGGAAACGTGTCCCCTGAACCACAGGACTAGAACCAGACGCACAGAAACAGTCACAAGTGTGGATGACATATGAGCAAACAATGCAGTTATAAATTTTAAATTAGTAGGGAATGTGCCACATTATAAAAACTGCACTGGGGAATTAGTTAATTATCTTTTTAAAAAATAAAGTATTGCTGGGCGGTGCTGGCGCACGCCTTTAATCCCAGCACTCGGGAGGCAGAGGCAGGAGGATCTCCGGGAGTTCGAGGCCAGCCTGGTCTACAAGAGCTAGTTCCGGGACAGACACCAAAGCTACAGAGAAACCCTGTCTCAAAAAACCAAAAAAAAAAAAAAAAAAGTATTTCTTGGGCAGCAGGGTTTTTTGTTTGTTTGTTTTTTGTTTTTTGTTTTTTAATCTCATCATTATGAACCAAAGCACTGAGCACAGAGTTGTCCTGGACTCAGTCATCCGGTGAGTACATGGTACACTGACAAGTTATCTGCACCTCTGTGCTCATTGCAGCCTTATTCACAACAGCCAAGACACAGAAGCCACCTAACCCTGTCCCTTGTAACCTGGATGGACAAGAACAACGTGATACGCATGGCTGGAGAGGCGGTTCAGCAGTTAAGAGTGAGTGCTATTCATCCAGATAGCCGGAGTTCAGTTCCCAGCACCCAGTTCTGGTGTGTCACAACCACCGGGGCATCTGATACCCCTTTCTGGCTCCTACAGGCAGTAACCACACGCTTATGTGCATACATATGCACACACATACATTTAAATCAAAGTAGAGTTCTGTCAGCACAAAAGCCTGCCATTTGCATCATGAGTGATCATGAGGGCAAGGTGTCCAGTGAAACAGGCCAGTCATAAAAAGGCAATGCCACGTTTGTATGCATAATCACAGAAATAAGGGACTCATGGTGTTTATCAGGGACTGGGGGAGGAGGTCAATGGAGAATGGGCTGTGTTGACCAAAGGGCTCAAAGTTTTGGTAGACAGGAAGAATGCACTTCAGTGATCTCTTGAACACTATAATGACTACAGTGATCATACTCTGTGTATTTCACAATGGCAGATTTTAAATGTTTTCACAAGAAAACCTCAAGTGTGGCAAGAGATGTGTTAGTTAGCTGTGGAAGAAGGGGGGGGGGGATGATTGTAGGAGCCAGAGGGGCCAAGGACAACACAAGAAAATGGGCCATAGAATTCATTAACCAGGGCTCATAGGGCATCACAGAGACTGAACTGACAAGCAGGGAGCCTGCATGATACTGACCTAGGCCCTCTGCAGATATGGTACACTTGTGTAACTTAGTCTTCTTATGGGACTCTTAACAGTGAGACTCTTAACTACTTTTGGGACCCTCTTACACCTACTGGGTTGCCTTGAACAGTCTTAATATGAGGGGATGTGTCTAGTCTTGCTGCAACTTGATATGCCATGTTTGATTGATATCCCTGGGAGGGCTGTCCTTTTCTGAAGAGAGATGGAGGAGGAGTGGATCCGGGGAGAGGAATTGTGGTGGTGGTGGTGGGGGGGACTAGGAGGAAAGAAGAGAAGGAAACTGTGGTAAGGAGGTAATATATGAGAGAAGAATAAAAAAAGAAAAAATAAAAGAAAACTCCAAGTGTGATGGCTGCAGAGGTTTTTAGTTAGCTTGAGTTGATCATTACATAATATAAGCATATATCAAAACACTGCATCATGCCCTATAAGCATACACAATTATTATTTATGAATAGCAAAATTATAAACATTTTAATTTAGAAATGCCAGAGTCAGGAGGACACAAAATATACCTAATAAATCAGCCAAGATTTCAGATGAGAAAGAGGAAATACATTTCATAGTAATTCTAACTGCCTCTTTAGCCAGCATTGCCACGTACGGCCGGACCCAGCCTTGTCTTCTTTCCCTTTCCTAAATCAGTGTTCAGGCTGATAATTCTCTTCTTTCCCAGTGTGGAACTTCACAAGTCATTTGGCCTAATGCCTCATTTACATAAAACTGCCCTTCCTTATTTTATTGGATTGGACAAAATGCTCCTTTTAGAGGGCTGTTTACGGGGAACTGTGTGCTGAAGGGGCCGGTTACCATCAGGCAGTGGTAGAACGTCTTTTGTGGGTGGGAAGAAGAGGCTGTGACTCCTCGATGCACATATTTCATCACTGGTAGAGTTGCAGTAACTGTGCATCACTCGTGAACTGGCATGCAGTTATAAAAGGTGAAACGGTGACAGATTTCAGACCAACTGGGCGTCGTTAGGGTGGCTCAGGGGGCTGCCCGAGGGAGGAGACAAAAGACACCGCAGCATTCCTCCCAACAGCTAAGCATAGAAGCAAACTAGGTGTCCACCATAAAATGCATGGGTAAAGAAAATGTGATACCCAGACAATGGAAAACTATTTATTTTTAAAAAGAAGGAATCAATGTGAATGAACCTGGAGGATATTGTTATGAAATAAGCCAGGCATGGAGGGAAACACGCCAGGCAGGCTTGGCTTCTGAAGTACGCTGTAATTATGGCAACATTTGTTTTCGTTAGTATACAAAATAGTGGGTGCCGTCATCCATGCGTGTGCACCATTACGTGTGGATCATTGTACGCTGCTCATATTTACCCCTTCATTAATTCTCAGCCCTGGATATTTTGCTTCCAACAAGGTTCAGGCTAGTGAAAAGGTTTTCTTCTTATGTTTGAACTCGGCCAAAATGCTGAGATGTGACGGGAAATTCACTTATGAAAGCAACTTGGTCTAACAAGGAGCATATGACAGAGCTCCTTGAACCCTCACGTTTAACGCAGCTGGGCTCACGGGGGCCAGCGGAGGTGTCTGTCAGCAGAGGAACAGCTTAGGTAGATGTGGCGTAGAGGAACAGTAGGGCTTTACTCGGCTACGATGGAGAATGAGATTATGTCATTTGCAAGAAAAAAAATGATAGAACTAGAGGTTATCATGTTAAGAGAAAAAAGTCAGATTTAGGCAGATATGGCTTATTTCCTGTCACACAGAGAAGCTGAACTTAGAAGATCTGAAAGTAGAAAGGTAATATATATATATACATATATATATTTATATATGTATTTGTGTGTGTGTGTGTGTGTGTGTGTGTGTGTGTGTGCTTCTTCCAAGTGCTTGGAAAGCCCTTTAAAGATGGATGTCAGGGACTGGGGAGTTGGTTCAGTGGGTGAAGTGCTTGCTGCTATAGCACAAGGACATCTACACAAAGCTGGGGAGGGCGGTGTGTGTCCATCATTCCAGTGCTTGTTAGGGCTGTGGCGGGCAGAGGAAGAGCAGAGACAGCCAATCCAGTCAAAGCAGAGGGTAGAGAGCCATAGAGGAAGAAGCCCGACGTTAACTCCTGTCCTCCGTGTACAGCCACGAGCATATGCCCACGTGACGTGATACACCACAAACCCCTACCACCCACACGTATCTAGAAAGTGTGTCTGAGGTAAAGCCCAAGGGGGGGAAAAATCTCCCCGTGGTTTATATAACAAATATAGATAAATGTAGATCAGGGGAAAACCCCTTCGATTTCATCACTGAATTAGTAATGAAAACGTTCAGCAGGCAGAACCGACTCAAACGCGCGATGTGAGAACTACAACCACACGAGGTGCCTAGTAGCTGTGTCTGATTCTCAGGAAATGAACAGCCCTACAGGTTTCACTCATTAGCACAGCATCTAGTGATTGCCTATTGATCCACACAGAGCAATACACACAGACTGAAACCGTGCCTTTGAATAAACTTTCACACGGTCGCCACCCAGATCACAGTCTCGGCCGTTTCTGTCACTCACTCCAGGGAGTCCCCCTCACATGCTGGTCCCCTTGCGAGCCCACTCATGTCCCAGCTCTAAAGCTTCCTCAGGCAGTGGTTGCTGAGGAGAGGGAGTCAAGGGCCTCACTAGCTAATTGTGGCTAAGCTGCCCTTGTTCAGGAAGATTACCCCTGCCCAGCTCCGGGGTAGACAACCTTTATTAAACACAGTGGGCTACAAACAAACAATACATGAAAATAGGAGGGAGCTGGGGAAGAAGGGCTTGGTGGGAGGAGGAAAGGGGTAAGAGAGGAAAAAGAGGGCAAATACAAGCAAAGTTCTCTCTCTCTCTCTCCCTCTGCTCCTGGTCTCTCTCTTTTCTTTCTTTCTCTCTTCCTCCTCTCTTTCTTGAGACAGGGTTTCTCTGTGTAGACCTGGCTGGCTGTCCTGGAACTTCCTCTGTAGACTAAGCTGGCATCAAACCCACAGAGATCCACCTACCTTCCAAGTGCTGGAATTAAAGGTGTGTGCCACCACGGCGAGGCAAATTTATAACCTTAATTTTTAATTTTTATTTTATTTCCCCCTCTCTCTTTCAATTTATCTGAAATGAAATTTAAAAAAATAAATTAGAAGAAAGAAAAAAACTGCCTCCTCATGGACATTTTGGGTTTGGTTTGCTTTTCTCAAACTAATATTTGTGAGACATCCATATTCTTACGTATATTAGTCACTATAAATACTGGAAAATAGTCTATCTTCTGTTTATACTTCTTTGTTGGTCATTTGGACTATGCACAGTTTCTATTATTAAGGATAAAGTAGCTCTGGGGACTGGGGAGGTGGTTTCGTCAGTCAAGCTGTTGGTGTGTAAATGTGTGTTAGGATCCCTAGAATCCATGTGAGAAACTGGCTTTGACAACTTGTTCGTAATCCCATTTCTGGGAAGATGAAGACAGGAGGATTCTAGGATTTGCTGGCTAGTCATTTGAATCAACTGGCGAGCTTCCAGTTCAGTGAGAGATCTCGTCTTGAAAAATAAGGTGGAGAACCATGGGAGATGACCAACATTGACCTCCATCCTCTATAGGGAGCACACATGTGCATGTGTGCCCACATACACATGTACATACACATACACAAGAATTAAGTGGTCATGAGCAGTAGTTTTTGTGGTGGACACATTTATTTCTCTGGGGCATATACCTAGACATACGATTATAGAATTTGTGCATCTTCAACTTTTCAGGGTTTTGCCAAATTTCTCTTGCAAGAATTTGCATTTCAAATGGCAGCGTGTGACAGCTACTCATTCTTTTTTCCACCACACGTAAACAGACGAGACAGTCTTTTCTCTATGGGAAGACACAAACCCAAGAGAATATGGCAAAAACTGCCTCTTGCGTGGTCCAGGATCTCATTCAAGAGAAGCATGCAGAGGACCACAACAGCAGATGAGGGACAGCTCCTGTTGTGGGTGGCAGTGGGAATTTGGGTTGCCAGCCTAGGATGAGTGGGGAAGAAGGGAGGAGTGTGGAAGGCCAGTCTTAGGAAAGGGCTGTTGATAAGTGGCTATCTGGCTTAGCTGGCTATGCTCTCAGGGGTGGACTACAGCTCATTCAGGGAGCTGGTGGGTCTTAGACAGAGGGCAGACCTAGGAGCTTGCCATCAGTTCCATCTTCACAAGTTCCATATTTATTTTGATGTTTACCTCAACACCAGGGTTGATGCTGTTTTTTTTTTTTTTTTCCTGAGCATACAAAGCAGGAAGTTCTTCTTGTGCCCCCTCCTGTGGTCTTGAACTTGTGGGTGGATCTTATGGACAGAATGGATAACGTTGACATAGGGCTAATCAGTAGTCACTCCAAATGCACAGCCAAGTCCTGGAGAAGACTACACACCCATTTTCAGCAGAAAATTGTTCAAGGAGCATGGATCAGTTGCTATCCTGGGGCTATGCCCAAAGTACCTGACCCAACTTAAGGAAGGAAAGGTTTATTTAGCTCCTGTCTTCAGAGGGCTCTGTCCATTGTGGGGGGCATGGGGGAACGTCTCAGTTATGGTGATCACTGCATGAGGAGATGCTGTTCACTTCATAGTGTTGGGGGAGGAGGCTGGAGTCATGGGCTAGGATGTCACCTAGTAACATACTTCTGCAAGCTTGGGCCCACCTCCAAGATTTCACAACCTTTAGGAACATGAGACATCAGGAACTCTTCAGATTCAAACAATGAACAGAGTTTGCCATTATGTACAAATTATTTATTTTTAACAAATAGCTTAAGTATTTTTATTTGTTTGCAACTAACCTTGCTAACACTACATACTAAAGGTGTACTAAGAATAATGTTGCAGTTTTTGCTTATAGCCAAATCAAAGACATCCATCAATAAGGAATCTTAAGTTGTGAATACCCCAGAAATGATTGTAAGTCGTCTGATCCCAGCAGTGGCCTCTGAATGGCACCTTGATTTACTTTGGAGGGCACTGGCAATCCTTTGAATTAAAACCCATGAATTTCCCCC
Source organism: Alexandromys fortis (assembly GCF_014885135.2). Lineage (NCBI taxonomy): Eukaryota > Metazoa > Chordata > Mammalia > Rodentia > Cricetidae > Alexandromys > Alexandromys fortis. Next base: position 2,036,871 of record NW_026067972.1, read on the forward strand.
AAATAAAGTCATAATTAATAAAACTTTTATGTCCAAACTAAAACAATTTTAATAAAGCTTTCCTCTCTAAAACAATAGCAAAGGAGACAAGACAGTCTGTAAAATGCAGTGCTGAACAAGTCACAGTAAATAAATATGTTTACTTACCTCCCACCTTCTCAAGACAGAGGCTGCTTTCTGCTCCACAGAAAAATATATCCACCACCACCCCAGTCTCTTTCTGCTCCCTAGCTGCTCCCATGTGGCCCATCTCTCCCCCCCCCCCCCATGGACTACCTTTCTTCTATCATATTTATATGCACATATGTATTCCAAATGTATAAATGCATGCAATCTGCTTATCCAATGTAATGTTGCTTTTATTTACATGATTTTAGTGCTGACCACTTGGTATTGAATGACCAATCTGGGAGTTTTTCCCCGGGGGGATACTATTTCTTCTGTTCTCAGCATTCCTCAGTTGCTTGTAGTTCTTTGTCTAGCATTGGGGTCCCATGGGATTTCCCCCCATCCTTATTAGCATTTCCGTATTGATGCCATCCTTGTTCAGGTCATGTTTAGGTAGCAATATTGATTAGACTTCATGGCTATCGCTTCTCTGACATTTCTATGAGACACAGTCTCACAGCACAGCAAATTCCCCGTCCTTCTGGCTCTTAAAATCTTTCCTCGATCATCTTCAATGACCCCTGAGCCTTAGGCTCAGTAATTGTGCTAGAGATGTGTCACTTGGAACCGGGTACACACTGTCACTTGTTCTCTGCATTTTGATTGGTTGTGGTTTTCTGGGATGGCTTTTGTCTGTAGGGATAAGAATAAATATTTAGAGGCCCACATAGTGGCACACACCTCTAATCCCAGCTCTTGGGAAGCAGAGGCAGATGGATCTCTGTGAGTTTGAGACCAACCTGGTCTACATAGTGAGTTGCAGACCAGTCAGAACTACATGGAGACCCTGTCTCTGGGAAAAGCGAAAAAAAAAAAAAAAAGAATAAATTTTTAGAATATAGTTAGTAATTCTGCTTGTTTAGTAAAAGGTGGGTTGTGGGTTCTCTTCAAAGATCCATGGCTTCACTAGCCCTAGATATCTGGCTAGATTTCCAGTCCCTGACATGATCTCCCTCTTGTTGAAGGGCCTCAAGTCTAGCTACCTGCTGTCCTTCTGTTGGTTACTTCCAAGGTATCTGCACCAATATTACATCCTTGGGATCACTGTACCAAGCTGCTAATTGATGGAGTTCATAGACCTTATAGCCAGGAAGACCATTGGTTGCTTCCTTGTCTTGGAAGCTTGTATTGCTTCTTCTGGTACCACAAAAGCTAGTCTTCAAGGAGGAGGCTATCAGGGCAGATCCAGCTCTGATGCTTCAAATTCTCTGCCCAAAGAACATAGTGCCTTCACCAAGGAGACTCACCTTAATCCTCTGGGATGCAACCAAAAGCAATGTCAATAGCCTATATCTCTTGGACAACCTTGACCAACAACTCAAAAGAGAACTTCTCTTCTTGGTGTTCTGGTTTTTGTTAGATAGTCGGTGGTGTTTGCAGGAAGAATTATCAGGACAGATGGGAAATTTTTATTTAAACTATATATGTATACACATATATAATACAAATACACACATAGAATACAAATACACATATATAATACAAATACACAATAGTTTGATACCTTATGACCCTCTCAGACATTACTACTCTAATAGTTTGATACCTTATGACCCTCTCAGACATTCCTACTCTTATTTTCCCATCTTCCCTCTATCTTCTGTATTTATCTCTTTCCCTTTCCCTAACTAAAGATCCCGCTATTTTCCCCGTTTTCCCTTCAAATCTCTTCTACCTGCCAATCCCTTTCAACTGCTCCTTTTTCTGCAGAATCCCACTTCAGTTTCCTGTTTTCTGTGACTGCTTCAGTTTGTATACTCACATCTGAAGATTTGGAGCTAGCTACCCCAGATGAGAAAGAGCGTGTGATGTTTATCTTCCTGGGTCTGGCTTACCTCAGTCAATATGAGCGCTATTGTTTTTGATTATATCCCTCTCTGTAGCTCAGGCTTTACTCAAATTCACAATTCCTTTGCTTCAGCCTCCCTAGTTTTTGGGTTACAGATGTCCGTCATTATACCTAGTTAGGAAGCTCTCTAAGCACATGGGAAAAGCTCATCTTAGATACACCTGAGTACATTAGGTATGCTGGTTAGAACAACCACTAAGTATTTGTCGGTTGTTGTTGTTGGGGTCCCAATAATGAGAGTGAGAACAATGTCACATTTCCAGGTCTAATTCTGCACAGGTTACTCACATCAGTCAGGCATTTCCCACACGGGACCTGTAGGATGGCCTGCATCCTACCAGCCCGGGCAGAATCCAGTGCATCTGTAGACACCATTGCAATGTCAAAAGGTTGAATGCCTCTGGACGCTTAGGGCCTCTCTGAGTGATAGTTGATGAGTGAAATGGCCAGAGGTCAGTCGATTCTCTTTCTACTCTCAACACTGTGAATGCTTTGGTTTCCTTGGGACTTTATTATCATTATTTTAACCAAAGCCACCAGCATTTTTTTTTGTTTGTTTTCAGGGATTGAGATTGAGCCAGGGCCTCTTGCACACTAGGAGAGCCCCTCCCTACCACTGAGCTACATCTCCAGTCCTCCGCTAGCCTCTTTACTGGCTGGCTTCCTCCTATCAACTTTGGCCTCTCTCAGACTCACCTTTCATGACTCTGCAACTGTGCTCTCCTCAGAAACATGCTGCTGAAGTTTCAACAGTTGTAGCAGTTTTAGAAGCATCTGCCTCAAGACAGATACGTGGATATTAGAAACTGGACGGGTTGTGCATATTCAGAAGACTCAGGTTCCAGTTCTGGAACATTCACTAGCTGCCTCTGGGGTTGAGCCACCCCCTACTCTAATCCCCTTAAGTTTTTATTTCCTGGTCTGTGAATTAAAACGTGGTCCAGGATCTCATTCAAGAGAAGCATGCAGAGGACCACAACAGCAGATGAGGGACAGTTCCTGTTGTGGGTGGCGGTGGGAATTTGGGTTGCCAGCCTAGGATGAGTGGGGAAGAAAGGGAGGAGTGTGGAAAGCCAGTCTTAGGAAAGGGCTGTTGATAAGCGGCTATCTGGCTTAGCTGGCTATGCTCTCAGGGGTGGACTACAGCTCATTCAGGGAGCTGGTGGGTCTTAGACAGAGGGCAGACCTAGGAGCTTGCCATCAGTTCCATCTTCACAGGTTCCATATTTAATTTGATGTTTACCTCAACACCAGGGTTGATGCTGTTTTTTTTTTTCTAGGCATACAAAGCAGGAAGTTCTTCTTGTGCCCCCTCCTGTGGTCTTGAACATGTGGTGGATCTTATGGACATTTTCAGTGGGCAGCAACACTGTGAGGTTCTGTGGAACTGACTTAGAGGAACTCTCTGGAATTCTTGCTGGCGACAGAGCAGAACAAGGCCCGGGGGAGGCATTTCAGACATCTCTCTTGTCGTTCTTCCCTGAGATGCCTGGCATCTTTGGAGACAGTTCCCATATGTAGGGCAGACCCATGTGAAGATGTTCCCGGAGCAGTTCCTCATTTCAGCAGGTGTGCCAGGAAGACGGAGGGCTCCCAGCAGTGGAGGGGAAGTCTGTGGTTTGCTTTTACACTGCTGATGTGGGTTCTTGTTAAGTTCTCTATGCTTTACTATATACTTGAGAAGCCACCCGATCCAGGCCTGCTACTAGAAGTTAAGTCTGTAAGTCCCGCAGAGGTATGTTGCCAGTAGGATTCCAATTGAGTAGTGGATGGAGACATATATATTTGTACAGTTATTTTAGTTTATTACTTAGTATAAGAACCATGACATAGAAGTACATGCATATTGGAAGACATATTAATCTCCTTATTTTGATATTATACTTTAGGTAGGTGAGATGCAACCATTTGGGGAGACAGTGTGATGGATGGGAAAGACCCCATCTCTTCTACCATTGTGAGTCTTTATCTCAAAGATTAAAAGTATGTGTTAATATTTAAAGGTGGTTTTTAGGATTCTGTATGGACAATTCCATAATTGAGTTGGGGGCCTCACTATTCCCCAAAAACATGCAGGCTGCCTTCTTGTGCTTCTTGTGCAGTGGGTTTTCATGGTGTTGTCTATCCAGTCTGTGTTGTGTTTGATCAGCATCAAGCCAGCCTTAGCAATCACAAGTGCGTGCTGGTCCTTTGGGATGCCTGCTTTCCGAATCTTGCACCACTTTTCTCTGCTTTGAGGTTCCCCAGCCTCCCCTGGCTCTGGAATATTCCTTAAAGATCTGAAGGAGTAGCCAGGCTGATGGAGAACAGGCTGGCTGATGGCTTGCCCACATTCCTGAGGGGAGCAGAAAGACTAGAATATGGCCCTGTAGTCATTTGGGGGTTCAGGCAATTCAGATTCTACTCTCTAAAGGAACTTATGGGTTAAGAATGTTGAAGGGTCTGAAAAGAAGAGGGGCAATTGGGAAATAAGCCTTGCAGGCAGAATAGTATACCCTATCTTCTCAAAGAAGCCCACCTCATGCTTAAAATCCAAACATGTTCACATGGCAGAGGAATTAAGACTCTGATCAACTTATATAGTACAAGGAAGCTATCGTGGTCTGCTCTAATGGCTCCGTGTAGTCATAAGGGTCCTTAGAGGTGGCGGAGAGAGAGGCAGAGGAAGTGAGGGGTGACAGCTTGCAATCCCAGTGCTGGTTTGAAGAAGGAAAGGACATGAGTCAAAGAATGTGGGTGGGCTCCGGAACTAGAAGCAAGGAAATGTGTTCCCTCTGAAGCCTCCAGAATGGAGTGCGGCCCTGCCAGCACCTTGGTTTGAGTCGAGTCAGATCCAGGTTGGGTTTCTGGTTTATAAAAATGCAAAATAATAAATTTGTGCCATTTTAAGCAATTTAATTTGTATTAATTTGCTATAGTATAATAGAAGTCATATACCATGCTGATAAACTGAAAATAAATATCTATTGAAGCAATAATATTTCACTAATTAAGGGAGGGTCATGGCTCAGGAGTCGGGGAAGAGTATTCTGGGACCAAGCGAAGCAAAATCTGAGGTGGTGGGCTGAGAAAGACAAGAAACTCAACTTAGGGTCTTGCCAGGCAGTGGTGGCGCACGCCTTTAGTCCCAGCACTTGGGAGGCAGTGGCAGGCGGATCTCTGAGTTCGAGGCCAGTATGGTCTACAGAGTGAGTTCTAGCACAGTCAGCCAACACAGAGAAAACAAAAATCTCAAAAACAAAATCAAAGACAAAAACTAAACAGAACAAAAATAAAAACAACAGCAGCAACTCAGGGTCCTATGGACAAAGGGAGGAGAGCATCAGGGACTGGCAAGGTGGCTCTGTAGGTAAAGGCGCTTTCTGCCGAGTCTGATGACCTGAGGTCAATCCTCAGGATCCAAACAGTAGAAGGAAGCAACTGATTTTCTCAAGCTGTCCTCTGACCTCCACGTACACGCCACGGCGCCCATGTACCCACACCTACCCGTACGTAAGATAAAGAAACAAATGTAATTACAGGAACCTTTAAGAAAAGAATCAGGTTTAACTCATGTGATCCTAGGAGCAGTTTTAGGGATTTGGGACAGATGAGCTATTAGCATAGTGATGAGACTTGGATGGGAAAGTATCTATGACAGTGGTGGGTTTGTAGTGGGTTAGGGAACACAGAAAGGCTGTGGAAGTGTTTACCTTTCTATCATGAGTTCTTTGGCAAGGGCAAATGTTGAAACTTTCTAGTTTAGTATAAAATGGGGGGCGGTAAAGTGTTGGAATTTCTTTGCAGATTAGAACCAGTCCTATGAGACTTGATAAAGGACCCCAGTGAGGTCTTCGGGAAGAACATGTCTGCGGTTACAGCATTTCAGTAGTATGAGGTCAGCGTCTTGGGCTTAGCCCCATTTAGAACCTGTGGTAACCAATGGAGTACGGCCTCCCCCTCGGCAGAGGACTGTGCTCCACCTGTGAGTGCTCAGCACATTGCTAAACACAGAAGCGATGGTCACAGCAGGAGCCAGTGCAAGCGGCCAGAGCATCTTGTAGAGTTGTGTGTATCTGACGTGTTTCAAGGCAGCAAGTTCAAATTCTTTCTCTAATTGCCATTTCTGATTCCTTGGGACAGAAAAGTAATGGGCCAAAAAAGAGGGGAAGAGGACTATGGACCCCCAAATCTCTCCATTCTGGAGCGTGAAAGCCTTCCAGAAACCTAAAACACTGAATTCAGTAAAAATGTCTTTGCATTCTGTTTGATTTTGTACACTTTTCAGTTTCCCACAAACCTTCTACTGACAGAGCATTGTAGCAGCTGCCAGTGATAGGGCAACCAGAGGGGTTGGCAGCTTGTGGGTGGGAGTTTCAGGGTTTGGGGACTTGGCTGCAGTTAGATTGGGCTGTTGGAGTGGGCGGATGAAACTGTGTATTGATGATGGTCTTTGCTTTTCCTAAATCACAATTGCATCACACGAGGGAGCTGGGTTTATGTTGAGCATTGCAAAAGCCTCCTGGGAAAAGGGCAAAACGGGTGTGAGTGCGTAAGGAATTTATTTATGGCAATCACGGTGTCGAACTGAGATGGGATGCTGTTGAGAATCTGGACCGTTCTATGGTGGAGGGGGAAAATCCATTTTAATTTTGTAAGTAAGCAACATATAGTAGAGTCGTTTTGTAGTTAGAATGATTTTTTTTTGAGTCTTTTGTGCTTTTCATAGGGCAAGAGATAGGATATTCTTATTATACTGATTCAAATAAGGATAGATTCGGAGAAGAAATACCAGAGAGGAAAGAGAAAGAATAAAGCTGAGGAAGAAAAGGGCCAGCTTCCCGGGAGGGCTTGGGCAGTTTTCTTGTGACCCACCTGCACTACAGCATGGCATGACTGACTCCTAGACACAGGGTCACAGCTCTCTGTGGGTTTAAGGTGACTCACACGTTAGGTCCCACCTAAAATGGGGCACTGAGCTGAACAGAGATCTCTAAACAGAAGAAGTTCAAATGGCCAAAAGACACCTAAGGTCATGCTCAACTTCCTTAGCGATCAGGGAAATGCAAATCAAGACAACTTTAAGATACCATCTTACACCTGTCAGAATGGCTAAAATAAAAAACACCAATGATATCCTTTGCTGGAGAGGTTGTGGAGAAAGGGGTACACTCATCCATTGCTGGTGGGAATGCAAACTTGTGCAACCACTTTGGAAAGCAGTGTGCAGGTTTCTCAGGAAATTCGGGATCAACCTAACCCTGGACCCAGCAATACCACTCTTGGGAATATACCCAAGAGAGGCCTTATCATACAACAAAAGTATATGCTCTACTATGTTCATAGCAGCATTGTTTGTAATAGCCAGAACCTGGAAACAACCTAGATGCCCTTCAATTGAAGAATGGATGAAGAAAGTATGGAATATATACATATTAGAGTACTACTCAGCAGTAAAAAACAAGGACTTCTTGAAGTTTGCAGGCAAATGGATGGAAATAGAAAACCACCTAAGGTTTATCTGCCATGATGAACTACGGATTCTTTCTTTGATTTGACTTTAGTTTTTAGTTTGTGGTAGCCTGGTTTCTAGTGATCATATAGAAAGGAAATTGTACCAGTTTTTTTTTTCAACTAGGATTAGAAGGCCAGAGTTGTCTCTTTATCTTGGCACCTTGTCCTTTAACGTGGATCACCTTGGGGGAGGTTCAGGAAAGTAGGCTTGCAGCACAGTGTGTTGTGACTCACTGACTGACAACTGAGATGGCGTGTCTAAAGGACTTCCCCACACCGCAACTCTCCATTCTTCCTGTGAAATCTGACACTTTTGTTCATGGCATCTTTAATACCCGAGTTTTAACTGAGGTTCAACGGACATACAAGAAGCCACCCGTGTCTGAAGAGTGTGTCTGGACGGATTTGGACCAGAGTGTGTACCTGTGAACAGTACTGATGCTCTCCAGTGTCTCTCTGCCTGCTCCCCTTTGCCCAGACTCCTAAGCTGCTTCCATCACTAAAGATGAGTTTGTATTTCCTATAATTTCATAGAAATTGAAGCATAAATTATGTGCCATTTAAAATCTGGCTTGTTTCATTTTCTATAATCCTCCATCGGAGTGGCACATGTTTCAGAACCAATAATCCTGTATTGACACATAGGTACCCAGGCCTAGGGTTCTTGTGCATTTTCTAGGCTTGAACAAACAATATGATATTCATCTGCCAGCAGAGTATCATATAGAATCTTTCTCTGTCCCCTGGGCTTCTGTCCTTTCTCCTTAAGCCCCTGCAACCACCAACATCCTGATCAGTGCAATCACCCAGGTAAAATTCTTCCCTTAACCAATTGCTGGAGGGACCCAGAGAATGAATTAGAGGGAAAGGAAGAAAGAGGGAGGAGAAGGTGCAAGTGGAGAGAGAAGGGGAGTGGGAGATGAAGAAAGAGGAGCAGAGAGAGAGAGAAAGAAGGCAGGATAGAGAAGAGGGCGGCACAGGAAGGAGAGGGAAGGAGGAAAGGATGGGAGAACATAGGCTCTCCAGCCCCTGCCCTCCCCTTCTCCTGGTTCTAGACCAGGGAGGACCCAGGACTGGAGGACTGAGGACAGGAGTGTGGTTATTCAGATACAGGAGGTAGTAGTAGTCTCACATACATGCCCACCTGCCAGTTTGGGGGAGGTGCCTGGGTCTGGCTCAGGTCACTCTGGTTCTTGATAATTCTGGTGGCCTCTGCTAATGTGATGGTCTCCATTCTAACTTGAGCTTCTTAGAGCAGGTTAGGGGAGGTCTGCCATGCGCACACAGAGACATCTCTCTGGTAAGGTGTCACTTTATTCTTCCTGGCTGCGTACGTGACTCTGTTTACCCATTGGCCCTTTTCTGTAATCAAAGCCATGGAGATTTTCTTCCATTTCTTGCGCAATGCGAAGTGTGGAGGTACCTCTATGGTGTCCATTTAATAGAGGGGCTGCTCTATTAAACCTTTGCTTTTAGAGATTTGCAATCTAAAGCGGGATCAAGTCTTGGGGATCAAGAACTCCCTAGAACTCCTTTACCAAGCTCTACTTTGTCCATTCGCCAGGCAGAGGGATGTCTAGTTTCTCTCTGACAGCCTTTCCTGGTTCTTCAGGGGATTGTTTGGGCGTGGCACTTGGCCTGCTCCTTCAGGGAACTTGGCTTTAAGGACTAGGATAAAGAAAAGGTCTTCTTTGTGAATCAGACACTGTGCACAAGAACGGGGGCTCTGATTATTCCCCTTTTCTGCAGTTTCTCAGAGAAGGGTGTGGTTTTTGATTCTTCTTGCCTTCTGGTGAGCCTCAAGGAATATGTCTGCCCTCTAGGTATGGAGAGTTAGTGTGTTGAGTTTCAGCTGTAAATCTAAGTGCCCATCGTGGAATCACAGAAAAACCCCACCCAATATTCTGACATATATCTAGCTTTCATTTGGCAGTGCTCAACTGTCTGTCAATGGCCAGTCATTGTTATTGGATGAGGTGATTTTCTGTTTGTGTGATTTTGCTTTAACCCGTCAATTCCCATTCCTAGAAAGGCCATAGAAAATGACGGTTTGTAAAAAATAATATCAGGCTCTGCTTTCTTTAGTATTATTGACTGTTTTCCCAGGAAATGGTTGATTGTCCTAGTTAGAGGCTGTAAAAGCAGTAAGAGTTTATATTTAGGTTGTTTATTGTGATAGAGATTTATGCTGTAAGTAAAACCACAGCCTTCAGATGTGTGGAGTACAATGAAAGCTCTGGGTTTCTGGGGTGGTAAGGGGGGGCACTTAGGAGCCAAAATGTTATCTACTGCAAGATGCAAAGATGTTTCTTTACAGCTTCCCCACAGGTAACCCAGAAACAGCACTTCCCACTGATCTCAGAGCTTGTGAGCACTCCACTGAGTAATGGGCGATGCCTGGACCAGAGAAAGTGTACAGTAAGGTAGGCTACGTCTGTCAACTCTATGGTAGAGACTAATGCCCTGCTGCAGCATGTCAAGGCCAGACAGGGGAGGCCAGGACCAGGTAGAAAGAGACATGAAAGAGCATGTATCAGTGACATAGGCAGGAAAGGACTCAAGTGCAGGAGATAGGGCAGAAGTCGGCATCTCCATCGCAGAGACAAAGAGGTCCAAGCTCAGGGATGGAGGTCTAAGAGTGTGGCTAAAGGTTAGTATTGTACAGCATGGCTAAAGTCCCTAATCATCTGGGGATTGCCTGACACGACTGCAGAGTGGAATAAGGGAGGGCCTGGGACCACAGTGCTGCCTCAGGGAGGCAGGGCGAGGAGCCAGCCCCCACAGCTTTTTTCCTACAGCAGAGGGCTCTTCAAACATTTCTCAGGAGTAGCAAGTCTCGGTCTCTGTCTCCTTATTATTGGTCTTGGCAGGGATGAAGTATAATTAAGCATTATTGAAAAAAATTATTGCTAGTTGGGTAGCAAAAAAAAATCTAATTCAAATTAGTGTTTTTTGTTAAGTATGATTTATATGTTTGTGATTGGCATTGCTACTTTGGTGAAGTATCTGTTTATGCCATTCATAACCTGTTTATTAATCTGTGCATTCTCTGGCTATATTGATTATTTTTCAGTTTTATTTACTCTATCTTTTCCCATTTATATTTTGCATTTTTGTTTTTATGTCTTCTACTTTGAAAACTTTAAGGTGACGACGAACATGATTTTTTTCCTATTGTATATTCATATATTGCACATTTTCACCCATGACTTTTATATTTTATTGTAGGTAAAACTTTCTGGGTTTCTTGAACTCTGCCCTCCCCCCAAAACTTATTTGTGAGGCTCAGACACACATGTACACAGGCCTCTTATTGTGCTCCGGTTCCTCACCACACTGATTGGCCAACTGCTCTGATCGTATGTTAAACTCATGTGTCATGGACCCTAGTTATCTGTAATTTCTGCTACAGTTTTCAAGAACGCCAAAGAGATTCTCTCAATGCTTTGGGGTGTTGAAATATGAATAATGAGCTTCTGGCTTGTGTATTTACCTGTGGCATCTCTTTTGAGCACCTTAGTCATTTCCTGCAAATAAAAACTCGGTTTTTCTGTTTGGGGTCAAAGTACAAAGCCATGGGCGGATGATAAGAAACAATGGATGTTCTGTTTAGTCTCATCAGTGAGGAGCCTAAATGGAAGAGAAAGCCTGCTCGCACCCTTTCTAGGCTTTTAGCTGCTGTCGTGCTGCATTCATTCTTTTTTTTTTTCTGCATTCATTCTTGCTGCCAGTGCATGTCTGTGCTTCCCGTCCAACAGCCTGGTGGCTGCTAATTCAGCAAACTCAATTTTCCAAGTGAAAAATGTTGCCCTTATTTCCAGTTGGTAATTCTTTTATTATCAGCTTCATCTATCACATAAAGGCAAGTGGCCAAACTATGAGATTAAACATGACAAAGACTATTATGGATTTGTCTTCCTTCATTTCACTAATAGATTTTTTTTCTTTCCACTTTAACAATGATGTATCTGTCTACACATAAGACTGTATTGAGCCAGCATGCATATTCAAAATTAAGCCATTTCGGATCTGTGCTTAGAAGTTTTAGTTCTCTAGACATTATTTATAAAGTAACCCCTTTCATTTAAGCATGCTAATCTCTGGGCAAAGGTCTTGCTTGCCCGGCGATACTCAGTCTGAAATTCATAGCTGTTAAGTCATGCTGGTGGCTCAGCCTCACAGAAGAAGGCTCTAAGTAGCTTTTCCAGCATTTGGCCAACATATCCAATCTCTGCCTTCCTTGGATCCCTGATCTGTCTAGTGTAGAGGACTCAAAGGAACAGTTGCTTTATTGCTAGAGAGTGGAGCATCAACACTTACATTTATCTGAGAAAAGTTCATGGAATTTTCCGGGTATCTTCAAGTCTCCTGGTGTGATAGGCACTGAATATTCGCCAACTTAAGTCACCAAACCATTGTATCTCCTCATTCATTCAGTACAAGCCGAATTGCCAGCTCAATTGGGTTATGCTCAACTGAGGTTTGATTCGTGGATGTTATGGGAAAAGGAGACTTATTGGGCCACAGACTTGATGAGGTTACAGGAACAATGGAAATTTTCTTGGAAAACAGATTTTATGATGCCTAGGAACCAGGCAGAGTAAAGAAATAGGTATAGCTATGTGGGTATCTAGGGATTTAGGGAAAACTAGACAATAATTTCTGGAGTTTTGACATTTCTAGGATTTGTGGAATTGAGAGATTTTGATAGCCTTACCTAATATATAAGAGATTTCTTTAGTAGATTCAGAACAGGATGGAAGAAATAGAAAGGACCTCTTTCCAAAGCCGGGCAACTTGGGATCATAGGCTGAACACCCAGAAGGTACAGTTCCCAGTCCCTGGAGATGTCGCTGTGGCTGGACTTTCTAGCCTTGAAAAGAAGCACCCAGGAAGAGGGCAAACAAGCAAGAGGAGGGGCTGAACACAGCTAGGCGCCTGCGAGTTCAGACCTTGCGGTTCTGTTTGCTTCTGGGGAGCATGAATTTCCTTTGCTCTGCTCGTTGGGGCAGAGGTGATGGTTTACTGGGTACCTTGCAACATTTGAAGGGGATCAGTTGAAGCTGAGAGGGCCAGGTCTTGATGGTGACAAGTTCCAACAGAGAAACAGTTGGGTGTGTGTAAGCATATACACTAAAGACTATATAACACATCTATTTAGATGTATATAAATATGGAGGGGGAGAGGGAAAGAGGGAGAAAAGGGGGAAGGTAGATCTTGTTTCTCTGGAAATCAATAGTTTAATATGTATATGTGTTTTACAGAATTAGCTTGATTCCCTTCCCAATTGTGTGCTTTTATTTTTGGATTGCTATTTGCAACAAATGACTCAGAAACGGAAGTGAAAAATCAGTTTACAGTTTGACTAGAGTTTTTTTTTTTTTTTCCTGGTTGGGTTGTTGTAATTCTTACATAATTTGAGTACAAACCTCTCTGTGTTTATTAGATGTCTGCTGCTAGGCTTCTGTGGGGAACAGCCACAGCAGCCCCCAAACTTCCCTGCCTCTGTAATTACATGTGAACTTGTAAGATCAGTAAGTACAATGATTCATCACCCCAAGGTATTCTGCTGCAGGCGACATTGTTACAAGACTATTGTTCCTTGATGAATATATTTATTTTGAGACTTGGTTAATTTTTTTTTTATTTTAAGAATAAGCTCCAGATCTCTATCTGTGCTTATTATATAAGGAGTGATAAACACTTGACTGCGTTTTTCTACTTTTAAGTTGTTCTTCTGAAAAATGCGAAGGCTGCTGAATTCTTAGCAGTGTCTCTTTAGATGCGTTGCTTTCAGCGGGGGGCACTACCATCAACGCCACAACCACCGTCGTCATCTGGTCAACTTTGGTGACTGATTATTTCATTGAAGGACTACTGGAAGGTCCAATAACATTTAAATATCATGGATTGAACAACATAATTCTTGCTCTCTCAGTTGTCAAGTTTTGTTTGTAAGGGAGTTTGCTCCATCCATCCATCCATCCATCCATCCATCCAACCATCCCTTCACTGAGATAGGTCTTACTATATAGCCCTGACAAGCCTGGAAGTCACTGTGTAGATGATACTGGCCTTGAACTCACAGAACTCCACTTGTCTCTGCCTCCTGAGTACTGAGATTAAAGGATTGCACCCCTACACGTAGCCTGGAGCTTCTTTTATCGACTAATAAGAGGTTAAAAATGGTACATAAGAGTGGATATTCACTCTATTTTAATCTCCCCAACCCATTCAAGGACTGAAACTCTATGTGCTTAGCCTTCACCTTATGGGAGATTAGGGTCTACTGGTAAAATCTACTGACTCAACAGAGTCTTCCATTAGAGTTGGGAAGAGTATAGATTCTCTTTCTGTAGCCTCTGTCCACATCTCTGGGAAGACATGAAGACATGAAGATGTATGTACAGCTGCCGTTGTGAGACAAATTGTCTCTCCATAAAAGATGTTGGAATCTTTATCTTGGATACCTGTGAATGTAACCTTGTTTGGAGAGTGGGTCTGTCTTTGTAGATGAAAATAATTTATGATGAGTGATTTTTTTTTGATTGGGGGAAGTTTCAGTGTCCTCATTGAAGAGGAGAATTTGGACACAGATATAAGGAGAAAACCATATAACAATAGGAGCAGAGACTGTGCAGGTCAAGAATTCAAGAAGAGCCTGAAATTGCTGGGTATACCTGGAAAGGCTAGAAAGTTGACACTGCCCCACCTGGTCTGCCATGTGGTAGAAAGGGTGAAGGAAAGGTGCCCTTCCCTGTCACTGGTTACCACCTGTAGCAGATGAGAGAGCTGGCCTTACCAGAGGAGGAGAGCTAGCCCTGACTCTCACCAGTTGCAGGGCATGCGAAAGCAACCTCTGCTTCCTGTTTGGGAAGCACACTAGAGCTGACCCTATTGTGTGTGTGTATTGTGTGTGTGTGTGTGTGTGTGTGTGTGTGGCATGGGGGGTGCAGGTGAGCCAGCTCTGAGGGTATGAGATCAGGAGAGCTGACCCACCCTCTCCACCCCCAGTAGGCTCTATTCAGCAATCTGCACTTTGCCTGGGCAAAAACAATAGAGCTTGGTCCTGGGCCCTGGCAATATGAGTGAGGGGGACCTGGATCTGAGAGCCCATGAGAACTGCCCCCTCCCCCCTTACCCCTCTTTTTGCTGTAGGCTGCATTGGGTGAGCTAGCAGTGCTGGAGAGCTTATCTGGGTAGTGATGATGAGGGAAAGCTAGTGAGCTGACCAACCCAGCCCAGGTCCAGAACCAGGGCTATGTGTTAACCAACTCCAACATCCCCTGAATCTGTGAACTGTTGGAGCATGTGAAGGGGATGAACCTACAACTCCAAAACAGCAGGACCTCCATAACACAGGACAACAATAGGATATCCAAGAGGAGCTCTATTGAGGAGGCATTATCAGTGGTGTAGCGGAGACCGGAGGCCTCGAACCAGCCCAATGACTCATAGCAATGAGTACTTACAAGTGAAGATGTACAGACTAAAGGGCAAACTGTGTGACTCACCGGCTGCACACACTACAGCTTCCATAAGATTCTTCTTCTTTTTAAATTTTTGTTTTGGTTCTTTGTTTTGTTTGGTGTTTGGGTTTTGGTTTTTCTTTTAAATTTGGTTTTGATTTAGGGGGAAGTTGCAAAGGCAGAGAGTAGACATGAGGGGATGGGGAGTTAGGTGGGTTTGGAATCTATGGTGTGAAATCCACAGAGAATTAATAAGAGCGAACAAAATAAAACCCAGAAAACAAATTAAGTACTTTCTCACTTCAAGTGGGAAGATCCAAGGCACAGTCACCACCTGAAGAAAGCAAAACCAAACTCCAACAGTGTAAATCACTCAGTGTTAATATCTGGGATTCACTCAGTCTTCTAGGCTTCTCCAAAGGGTCTGGGTCACTTCTCAGGACCCACCCTCTGTAGGGTACACAGTTAGTCTTTAAGGCTCAGGCTGGCTCCACTCCATGGCTGCGGCTGTTCTTGTGGTCATCCCATGGGACTGGCATCTACAAAATACTGTGTCTCTGTTGCATGTGGGCCACACTCTCACTGATAGCCCCCTTCCTGGGTCTCTTTATGGTGCCAACAGGCATCAACATTTCTGCAAGACTCCTCCAGTCCTTGGCCTTCAGCTACTACTGAGCCTGCGTCTTTACCAATGACCCTCCTTGGCCTCTCGAGTGCCAAACGTCAGTTGGTTCCCATGACCCCTACACAGCTTCAAACCCAGTGCTACCTGGGTGACTCTTACACTACCAAGTTCAGCTGTCAGTGCCAGGTGCAACCTTGCCCGCCTCTAGGAAACAGCTTTTGTGTATTGACTCTCCAGAAACCCCTCCCAGAAGATTCCACCTCTGTGATGGTCTCCTAATGACCCCTAATGTCTCAGCTTCAGCTGACATCATTGATTGGCCCACCAAAGCAAAGAGTCACATTAGTAGTTCTGGTCTCTTGTAAATGGAGGCCGAGTCTTCACCTGCAGCTGACCAGAACCACAGATTCTTAACTCAAAATATGCCATGGCCCCTAGAGAGTCTTCACACGACTCTCAAAACTTCCCCCATAAGCCAGGCTCCTTTGTCTGCTCTCAACACTTAGCTCCAAAGCTTTCATAAAGCAACTTACCCAGCTTTGAACACTCAATCGCTTTTCTAGCCCAAAGACCTTCCGCAATCCTCCCCAAAGTAACATGGCTGGGTCTGTCACAGCAATACCTCACTATCTTGGTACCAATTTCTCTCTTTGTTAGGGTTACTGTTGCTGCAATGAACACCATGACCAAAGTAACTAAGAGAGGAAAGGGTTTATTTGCCTTATACTCCCACATCACTGTTCATCATCCAAGGGAGTCAGGGTAGGAATTCTAACAGGAAAAGAACCTGGAGGCGGGAGCTGATGCAGAGGCCATGGAGGGTGCTGCTTACTGGATCGCTTCTCATGGCTTGCTTACCCTGCTTTCTAATAGAATCCAGATCCACCAGCCCACGGATGACATTACCCACGGTGGACTGGGCCATCTCACATCAATCACTAATTAAGAACCTGCTGTACAAGCTTGCCCATAGCCTTACCAGAGGATCAGAGGGAGGCATCTTCTCAGTCGAGGCTTCCTCTTCTCCAATGACTGTCGCTTGTGTCAAGTTGTTGTAACACTAGCTAGGACAAATATTAAAATTCGTCACATTTATCTGCTCTGATGATAGCCTTGGAAATGGCCTCATTGTGACAAAATTTGGTGTGTGATTTACTTTGTTATCTTAGAGCCCAATTGTGATGCTAATATTTAAATAACTGCTATTAGCATTTTGAAACTATAAATATATTAGTTCATTAATAATTTTTAGATATATGACAATACATAATGAATCCTATAATTTGTGAAATTATTGACAAGACAAGAATATATGAGAAGCACTAGAGACTGTCGAACTGGGATCATGTCAATTTTCATTTAAAATGGAGAACACATATTAAGTAAACTATATATAGTTAATTTAAGAGGAGATTTTAAAATTTATTATTCTTTTTTCTCTTTCTTATTGAAATATGGTTTAACTTCAAGTCTCTGGAGTAGCAATAGTATTTATATTCCTGGGACTCCCCACCCTCTTAAATAGTCTAAGGATCCAGGGACTTTAATGAATTCAAAGAGACCAACTATCTTTCCAAAGATCTCACAGAAAAAGAAAAAGGATGGAAACTCATTTTCTTTTTTACTTTTTGTGCTAGGAGCTGGACTCTTAGCTTCAAGCTTGCCACACAGCTTTCCGAGCAAACTCCAGCATTGGAAAACATTGGCCTCCCATTGGGTCCCACAGTGTCTGCTGTCACAGCTTCCTGGTCATTACTCGATCCCCATTTGTCTCCATCTTTCTCACCCCAGGTCAGTGACCCTTTGCAGTGTGGTGCTCCCTGCTCAGACCACAGATCTTTAACTCTCACACACGCTAGGGCAGGTTTTAAAGTCTGAAAATCCAGAACCCTACTAAGTGACTTACTAACTGTGAGAGCTTGGAAAAGTGGTTTTGGCTCAAGCCAATTTTCAGTCCTCTAAATACTCTACCCAGCACTGTATTAAGACTAGTTACATGTATCAAATGAGAAACGCATGCTAAACACGCATAAGAAGACACGGCAGAGAACAAAATCTCTAACAGCGCAACAATGACTTGAGAGCAGAGGTGTGTTCCTATACGCTCACGGAGAGTCTTAATTATGTGTATGTGGGAAGCCTTTGAGAAGAAAAACCAAGGATGAGAGGAATGAAATTGTACAGATAGTGTGATTTTCTCTCTGTGTGTGGTCAGGAGAGTGGCCCTCATGAAACGTTCCACTCCAGGTCTCTGCCATTTCTACCTCCCTCCCTTCACCTGCGTTCACTCCAAGTGTTCTAACCCAAGGGCTGCAGTGGAGGTAAAAGCCTCCTTCTAGGATGACAGAGAAGAGTGGGTGAACTCTTAAGCTGTTCTTGGGTTTAAAGGGATATAGCTACATTTGCATCTTATGGTGTGTGCATTAGCCTAGGTCTTGAGGAATTAAACCCCTACTATCCAGGTATGCTTCGTGCAATTAGGGCACTGGGGTTGGGGCGGGTTAATGCAATCCCTTGTTTTATTGCTATTTTTCCCTTTTTCTCCTTTCTTTATTCTTCCCTCCCTCCCTTCCTCCCCCCCTCTCTCTCAAAAGAAAAAGAAAAGGTCTCATGTAGTCAGGATGGCCTCAAATTCACTATGTAGTCAAAGATAATCTTGAACTTCTGATCTTCCTGCCTGGGAAGGGGAAATAGAAGAGACCTCCTGGGTGAACTGGGGGCAGGTTAGCATGGGAACCCAAGGGATCAGCTGCCAGTGGGTGGATGAAGGGAGGGTTCTGAGGAAAATGAGTAGAAATGGAGCACTCTATGGGGTTGGGTAGAAGCCTGGTGCAAGGGAAACTCCTAGGAGTCTACAAGGATGGCCCCAGCTAAGTAAGACTCCTGGCAGCAGAGGATTCATCCCCTGTGATCTGATTGGTGGCTACCCTGATTGTCATCAGAGAGGCTTCATCTAGTGACTGATGGAAACAGATTTAGAAACCCATGGCTAAACATTGGGCCAAGGTCCAGGAGTCCTGCTGAGGAGATGGAAGATGGATTGCAGGAGCCCTGGAGGTCAGGGTTGTTGAAGGAAAACCCACAGAAATAGCTAGCCTGGTCCACTGGAACTCACAGAATCTGAACCAACAACTAGGGAGCCTGAGTAGGACCTACCTAGTTCTTCTGCATATCTGTGACATTGTGTAGTTGGTATATTTGTGGGACTCCTGGAAATGGGAGCAGGGACTGTCCAGGTGCTTTGGCTGGAACCTATTGCCTTGCCCAGCCTAAATACAGGGGGAAGTGCTTGATAAGTCAAGCTTTGGTGATGCCCATGGGAGTCCTATCCCTTTCTGAGTGGAGGAGGAGGGGTGGGTTGAGGGGGAGTGGAGGGAAAGTTGGGGGAGGGAGTGGAAGGAGAGGAGAGAGGGGAGGCAGCAGGATGTAAAATAACAAATAAAGTTAAAAATATTGATAGGTATAGTTCATTTTAGCTTTGATCAAATTGGCAAAGTAATAAGCTCTGAAAGGATCAACAGTGATTATTCATAGTCAATATTAATGATGATTTCTTCATACTCTAGTTCTGGTAACTGGAACTTTCTGTGGATTAGGGTTAGAAAGCTGGTGGTCCAGATTTTGATTTCCAGAGGAGGGATCCGCCTAGATATTGGGGGGAGGGCTTCGTCCTGACTCAAAGTGATGTGCCAGACTTAGTTGACTTCCTGTGGGAAACCTTACCCTCTCTGAGGGGTGGGTGGAAGGTGGGGTGAGTGGGAGGAGGGGATGGAGTGGGAACTGAGATTGGTATCTAAAATGAGAAAAGATTGTTTTTAAAAAAAATAAAACAAAAGAGAAGGTAAAACTTTCTAATCTCGAAGTTTTTCATACCAAACATCTCATCAGTCTCTCTCTCTAGTCACCTAAAATCACTGACTGGTGACACACTTGTCAAAATCAGCCCTGTGGCTGCCATCCTAGATCACAGGACTGTCTTAATGTTCTTCTTTGAAACTTATTATACTTTAAGAATAAGCTTGAACATTTTCTTTTTTTTCCAGTTTTTGTCTGGAAAGACATACTTGTATAATGTAACCGTTTCCAGCAACCTAGCATCCTCTCTTGTTTCTTGGATAACACATTCATGAAGTAGACTAGGCTTGTTTTCGCCAGCTCTCTTGGTGATGTCTCTATCCAGACTGCAGGCGGATGGTTTACTCCAAAAGTCAGATCTATACCATAGCAAGGCATGGAGGTATCTGACTGTCATCCCAGCCCCGGGGGAGGCTGAGGCCCCAACCAGTCAACCAACTAAGCTGATGTAAACATAGATTTGTCTAGATTGTAAGTCACTTTTTTTTTTTAAATGAAGGATACTGTTTTGACCTCCTTAATATGACATTTAGATGTAGGTGCTCCCAAGAAATTCAAATTATATTGTTTCCTTATTGGCCCTGAGATAAATGCTCATCAGGAGGGCGTGGGATGAGACTAGGGAACAGCCATCTTTTTCTTCCAAACCCCTGCTACTTAAGAGAGATGAGTAGAGAAGTAAGCGCTATGGAAAGGATATCAAAGGTTCATACTTAACATTTTCATTTTAGCTGCTCTGTGTGTGTGTGTGTGTGTGTGTGGCAATCTCCTAACGTAACCCAGGCTGGTCTCAAACTTTCATTTCCTTCTGTCTGAGCCACCTGAGTACTACGATTGTGTACATGGACCTGCCATGCTCCACTTAGAAAAAAATATTTCAAAGAGAATTTGAAAAATACAGAAATGGAGAATGTGTAATACATGCAGTTTACCACTGAGAATAAAAGGACATATACACAACTACCCGATGAATCGAAATGTACACGTTTGAATGAACAACTCCTAAACAGTGATGGTAAACTTGCAAATAATTCAGCCTGAGTAATATTTACACATTAGGTGGTCTCAGTCACTTGCCTTCATGTCTAACTTTACTGCCCAGATGCAAACAAACAAACAAACAAACAAAACCAAAGCAAAAGCAAAGCCATGGTTCATTCAGAGAAACCTTGGAAGGACAGAATGTTCTTCCCTCTCTCACCTCTGTGGCAGGTGTGTGGTGGAAAGAGGGAGGTGGGCAGGAAGGGGTGAACCGGAAATGAGGTTTGAGGGAAGTAAGAAGCAGGAAGGACTGGAGGAGAAACGCTCGGTGGAGGGGAGGAGGCCCTGTGAGGATGGAGCAGGATAGCCAGGAAGACTCAGATCTGGGGCAAGTCCCAAAGAACTGAGGCCCCCGTACCTTGCCTACAGTTCCCACCACACCTGCTTTCCTGGTTTGGTTCTTGGAGTTGTTTCCCTTTCAATCTATGGCAGACTTTTTTTTTTTTTCCCTGAGGGTTCTGTCCACTATACTCCTGAGTAAGTAGAAAAGTAAAAGGTTTTCTGAAGAAAAAAAAAAATCATCACCCTCAAACTTGACTTGAGGAATGAGCATCCTAATGTTTCTTCTTAGCTTGTGAGTAAGGATTCGGAGGTGCCCCTCACAGGCAATTAATTCTCTAATATGCCCTGGCTGAGTGGTCTGAAGGGAACATTTCCTCTCTGGAGAGAGTAGACTAGAGGGTATTTCTGAGTGTCTGTAAAGCTATCTAGCCCCATGCTTTGCCCACATGGATTTTTCAATGAAAGCTCACAATGTTATAAAGCTCCTTTGCTGTTAATGATATAGGCAGGCAGGTGTACTACCAGTTACTCAGGAGGCGGATGCGGGGGAACTACTAGAGCCAAGGTGTGTGAGGCCAGCCTGGGCAACATAGCAAGACTGCCCTCAAACCCAGCCCAAACCAACACAAACCCAAATCTACCTGTTCACACTTTAAATGATTAAAAACAGGGAGTTTTTTTTTTTTTTTGAAGAGCGATGCTAATATAAGTAAAAGTTGTTGGTAGGGATAGTTTAAAAATTAACAAACAGTAAGCTGTGGACTTAGTTTGGTTCAAGTTGCATTGCAAAACAGAGAAAGGAATTAAGTGTAGTAAGAGAGAATGTAAATGCTGAGAGTGGCTTTCTCTAGATGCCCAGACTGCAGAGTGATTTTCTTTCCCTTTTCAGGTTTTTCTGTGTTTTCTAAAATGAATCCTGTCAGGGGAGTGTTTTTTAAAGGGTCCCCATTCTTTTTTCTGTTTTTGTATTTTCTTTTCTTTTCTTTCTTTTTTTTTTTTTAAAGATAGGGTTTCTTTATGTAGCCTTGGCTGTCCTGGAACTAGCTCTATAGGCCAGGCTGGCCTCGAACTCACAGAGATCCTCCTGCCTCTGCCAAGTGCTAGGATTAAAGGCATGCACGGCCACTGTCCACCGGAACCTCATTCCTTTACAGCGCCAGCAGCCTCTTACAAGAAGAGCAGCTTGCACAGACTTCCGACGTGCTGCTCCGTGTGGGCTCATAATTTTAAAGATTCTTGATGTCAGGTGTGTTTCTTCTTCTGAAGTCTGTGTTTGGACACACTTGTGGAATTTTGACATGGGCTGAATGCGTTCGCTCTCCACTCTGTTTTTCAGAGAACCCTCGCCGTAACGTCCGTGCTGCCGCCTAACCCGACAGAAGCGCCCGCCCTCCAGCTTCAGTTTTCATTCCTCGTGCTCCAGTGGCTTTTCATGGCTTTCAGTTCTTGTCATTCACGGGCTTTTCCGTGAGCTGCTTGATATCCATTTACATGCTTGGTTAGTAGATTTTGACCTAACCAGATGATGGCAGAGATTATTCTAGATTCGAGCAGAGGTATAGAGTGAAATCGCTGTGGAAGGAGTTCATGAGACAGCAATTTTTTTTTTTTTTTTTTTTTTTGTCAGGGCTGTGATGCACACCTAGACCAGGCAAGATAAAGTAATATAAGCTTTTCAAAATTATTTTAAATGTACAGATTTATAGAATAGCTGTGATAATCTGAGACATGAAGATAGTGTGTAGTGAGAAAATCACAGTAGCTAATATTGCTGTCTTCATTTTTTTTTTGATTTAGTACATAATCACATATTTACAGGGCAAAGTGAGATATTTCAGTGAATGTGAACAACAATACATTGGTCTGTCTGACAGACGCTAGTCTTTTTCTGTCCTTGATAGCCAAAAAAATCTTTTGCCCATAGAGGTACCTCAGGAATCTGTTTCTTGAGCCTTCTCTCCGGACTTTCCCCTGTCAGCGGCAATCACAGCTGTCTGGAATCAGGTGAGCATGTGACATGAGCGTCTGACCATCCACAGAATCAGGTGAGCATGTGACATGAGCGTCTGACCATCCACAGACCGTGTAGTGACATTTCTGTGACAGCACTGAACATATGGAGGCTTTAGAATTTAGGACTGGGAAATTCTGAGATCAAACCAGGGAAGGGCGGGGACAGAAACTCCAGGTCACATGGCTCCGCAGGTGTTGGGAGTAGCCGGGCTGGGTTGCATGAAAACTGAAACTTGAGCATGGAAACCCAGTCACAGAGGAAGCCGGAGACAGAGAGAAGAGAAACCAAACAGAAAGGCAGCGATTCTAGCTCTCGCTGAGGGAGGGTTGCATCGTAAAGCTTTCGAACATTCTGACAGTTGGCGTATTTTTCTTTCTTCCCTTTTCTAAGTGCATCAGATCTCTGACCTGTAGGTATTTGGGACCATATTGTGAGGCCCTTTAGAGTTTTCTAGGCAAGGGCTAAATATTAGCGGGTTTTGAGATGTGCAATAACTTAGGTATATTATGTGGTGGCGGTGCACGCCTTTAATCCCAGCGCTCGGGATGCAGAGGCAGGCGGATCTGTGGGTTTAAGGCCAGCCTGGTCTACAGAGCAAGTTTCAGGACAGTCAGGACTGTTACACAGAGAAATCATGCCTAGGAAAAGAAAGAAAGAAAAAAAAGAAGGAAAGAAACAAAGATAGGAAGGAAGAAAGGAAGGGAGGGAGGGAGGGAGGGAGGGAGGAAGGAAGGAAGGAAGGAAGGAAGGAAGGAAGGAAGGAAGGAAGGAAGGAAGGAGGAAACTGATCTGAGGAATTATTAAAATGAAGCATGTGGAAATGGTTGAAGCTAACTGAGGCTGTTTGGGGCGTGGAAAACCAGAGAGATGTTTAGTTTTGCATCAGTGGACGTTCAGATATTGTTTTAAAAACTATTTTGTTAAGTTTAAATAACTTCTATTGAGTTTCTGTTACCCTACCCCTAGCTCTGTACAGTAGAAAAGTAAGTCAGGGTGAATGCCCTTGGGCAGCTCCTACTTTTCTGCTTAAGCGGGAACTTTTGTATGGGAGATCTCTATTCCAACAGAACCTGGAAGAACTGAGGTACTGAGGATGGAGAGAGTGAGCAGGATGTAAAGGCAGGGACTAGGATTAAAGGAATGGGGACCCCTTAAAGGAGGAGGAGCTAGAAGAAGTGGGGTCAGGAGAGCAGCAGAAGTCCATGGTTAAACAGCAAAGACAAGGAAAGGGACATGGCACACGGCCAAGAGTGACCTTAAGTGCTGTAGAAAGATTGGGAGGAGTTGGTTTGGTGTGTAACAGATGGTTCATGATTCTAGAAGGAATTGTAAAGGGGCTGGAGAAAAAAAAATCAATGCAGACCATTATCATAATCTGGGCCTTGCAGAGATAAGTGGAGAAAACATGGCAGGAGGCACAGCAAGGCCTAGAGAGCCCTCTGGGGAGTTAGCTCTAAAGACTGGTGTCTGAGAAAGTAGGGCGACCAAGAGCTCCTGAAAGACTGGAAGAAACAAGGATGCAAGGAGATTGTCTGTCTGTTCTCTCTCTCCCTCCCTCCCCAGCCCACTTTTTCTCTGAATGAAGGTCAAAGAGATCAGCTTACCAGGAGGTATTCTGACTGACGTGGAACTAAAGAGAGAAAGAGGATAAGGCACCACACGGAGGAATTCAGAGGGGAAGAGAGAGGAAGTGAGAAGCATTCCTCAGAACAGTAGCAAGCTAGAAGCGGAGTCTTGTGATCGGGGATTTTGGGCACCTAGAGGAAGAGAAAGTTTGAACGACCAGCAAAGGGATGGAATACAGAGAGGCAAAAGGAGGCTTTCGTAGGGTAGCGAAGAGACAAACAGACAGGAATCCAGAGAAGAACCAAGAAATGAAAGCCATCCCAGGTTCCGGGAGTACCCAATTTCACACTTTCCCCCTCCCCCAGCCACTTTTTTTTTTTTTTTTTTTTTAAACCAAGAATTTAATTCCAGAGCAGTTCGGCATCTTACTCATGAATTTGTTGGTGTTCGAACCCCTACCCGCTTCTTTCTTGGAAATAGGTAGCCTATGAAGTTAACTCAGGGAGCTGATTAAATCCGAAGTCTGGCCCACTCAAGAGGTCAGTGCCTATGTATGTTAAACAAGCATCCATGGGAATGAGGGAGTCAGGGAGTCACGGGCAACGGTTCAGGAACATCCTGTATATCAGAGTGTGTGTTGTGGGTAAGAATACTTTGTCAAATGTTTAAACCATCACACTTTCGCATATGAAAATTGCGTGTGTGGCTTGTATGTAATAATTGCCAGTTCACTCATTGTCAAAGAGAAGGGCATTGTTGCGATGCCAGTTTTGCAATGAAAGTCTAGGTTTCACTGTGGAAATCAAAGGTTCAGAAGCCATCAGTCCTTTCTGGTGATGGAATGAGGGTGTTTAAAGTGTCTTAAACAATGTTGAATGTGTGCCCAGATCTTAAGACTTAGTTCCTTACATTTCTGTAAGTCATCTTACAGCTCTGAGTGTCTCAGGACTCACTTCTCAGAAACTTCCGGGAAGGCCGAGTCCCCTCACAGGGAGCACTGGCCTGATATTCTCATCTGTATGTAGCCAGCATCAAATACAAACTTCTAAATTGAATTTCAGAAGTGATCATTGGGCCAAATGAAATGATTGAAGACAATCTCTATGTCATTTCCACATTCAGTCCAAGCAGCCACAGAACAGGCAACTGTGGCAGTAGTAGGCACGACGTTACTATTACTCCTGACTACAACAGTCTCTAGATTTTTATTACTTTTGGTTTTTCGCTTGAGAGCTTCACACCATGTATTTTGATTATATTCACCCTCTTCCTGCACCTCCTCCCAGACCCACACCCACTTTCTCTACCTAACCAACTCCGAGTCTTCTCTTTTGCCTTTAAAACCCATCCAATCCAATTTGTGCAGCTCTCGGGTGCATGGCCTTTCGCTGGAGTGTGGCTGACCTCCCAGAGGCCACAGGCTTAGGCTGCTCTTCCTCTCCAAGCAGCTGTCAATAGCTGGTAGCCCTTGAGCTCAGGGTGGGCCTCTGTGTGTCCTCCCCTCGCCGTGGGGATTGTGTCTGTCTTAAGCTTACACAGATCTTGTACACGCTGTTACAACCACCGCGAGTTCATATGTGCAACCGCCCTGTCATGACTGCCCTGTGGTGTTCATATTTTTACTTGCTTGCTTTTCAAACATTAATTGCTGAAACTAAAGAGAATGCGATTCCAGAAAAAAAAAAAGAGGTGGAAGTTTTGTGTTTTCAAAGCGCATTGTGATCATTGGTTATTCTTCATCCTGCTGGGACAGCAGATGGGCATGTCGTCAGTGATGTCCGTGGGCTTCAGCATGAGGTGGGGTCAGAGAGTGCCCTGGCCTCCTGCCCAGGAGATGGAAAGGAATGACTCAGTGTTTCTGGCTGAGTTCCAGGGAGGCCCCAGGAGAGCCCTTCGCACTGAGCTGGTGCTGAGGCCTTTAGCATTTATCTGAACTGGCAGACCTTCTCCTGAGAGCAGGCTCAAGGAGGATGATGCCCATGCCTACTGGTGTGTGTGTGTGTGTGTGTGTGTGTGTGTGTGAGAGAGAGAGAGAGAGAGAGAGAGAGAGAGATGTGTGTTTAGCCACTGTTGTTGCCAGTCCTAATTCATAATTCCACAGAGGACACTGTGTCTCCTGCCAGTCTGTGTCTCTTATGTTTCAGCTTGGGAAGGGGTAGTCCTATTTCAGATGCATTCCTAATCAAGGAGTGTGTGGTTTCTCTGATGGGACATTGGGCATCTCTGTGCATGAAGCCCTGTTTCGGCTGGCTAAACTCTTTGGCCTAAAATTCTAATCATTGCCCACAGATGTACTTATTTGTATCTTCTTTCGCGCTTCATTTGAAAAGTAAGTCAAGAGTGGCTACTTAAAAAAAAAAATTATTTGTTTTTACATCCCAAACCAAAGTTTCCCCTCATCCCTCCCACCCACCTCCCCTTTACCCCTCCCCTATTCACTCCTCCACTGTTTCTCCTCAGATGCAGGCAAGCAGACATCCCGTGGATTTCAGCCAACCATGGTATATCAAGTTGCAATGAGACCAGGCACCTCCTCTTTTATTAAGACTGGATGAGGTGACCCAGTAAGAGGAATAGGTCCCAAAAGCAAGCACCAGAGTCAAAAACAGTGCCTGCTCACATTGTCAGGAGTCCCACAAGAAGATCATGTTACTCAACTGTAACATATATGTAGAGGGCCTAGGTAAGTCCCATGTAGGCTCCCTGGTTGTCAGTTAAGTCTTTGTGAGCCCCTATGAGCCCAGTTAGTTCATTTTGTGGGTTTTCTTGCGATGCCCTTGACCCCTCTGGCTCCTACAATCCTTCCTCCCTTTCTTCCATAGGATTCTCTGAGGTCCGCCTAATGTTTGGCTGTGGGTCTCTGCATCTGCTTCTGCAAGTTGCTGGGTAAAGCCTCTCTAATGACAGTTGTGTTGGGCAACAATTATGAGAACAGCAAAGAGTCATTAGGAATCACTTCATTTTTTTTTTTCCTAGTCGTGTTTGGCTCTATTCTAGGTCACTGGGGTATCCCGCCTCTGGATCCTGGCCCTAAGGGTTGGACTCCCTCTCAGGGGACGGGTCTCCAGCTGGGCCAGTCCTTAGCTGTTCCTTTCCACAATTTCTGTGCCATATTTAACCCACCACATTTTGTAGACAGGACAAATTATAGGTAAGGATTTGTGGCTGGGTTGGTGTTCTAATCCCTTCAAGGAAGTCTTGCCTGGTTACAGGAGATGGCCAGTCCAGGCTTACTATCCCCCATTGCTAGAAGTCTGACATAGGGTCACCATCATAGATTCCTGGGAGTTTCTCTCGCTGTAGGTTTCTAGCTCCTCCCAGAGATAGCCCCGATTTCAGTTGTCTCTCCCAGTAGGAGTGGCTACTTTTTTATCTATGTTTAAGTTATCTTCCTTTCAGTCTGGGTAGACCCCTTGTAATTGACTTCATGTTTTCAGCATAAACATTTACTTACTCCCCATTGCTAAGTCTGTACCAAGAACTCTGAACAATATCTTCACATACAAATGAGAATTTTCAGTGGAAAGGCAGAAGGTCTACCTTGGCTCCAAAGTTCAGGGCCTGTCACCAGAATGCCTTGCAATGGAGCTGGAGTTTGAAGTCTTTGCTCTTCCAAGACCCAAGACCGTTCCTTTTCACGAACTCAACGTCTGGGTCCTTTATCAGCCCTTATAGTGGTTTTCTTGATTTCCATGAAAGAAAAAAGATACTCTTTACCATTTCTGGAAAGATGGCTGAGTTGCTGTATGCAGCCATAAGTACCACAGGGACCACCATGAGAATTGGAGCCAATGAAATCTGGCTTTGAGCTTTGGATAGACACTGCTTTCTGATGCTGTGCTTTACTTTGGATACAAAGTATCTCTCTAAAAGGCTCATAAGTTTAAATCTTGGTCTCCAGTGCAATGTTCAGATGATGAGAAATGATTGGATCGTGGCATATAGGTAGGAGTCCTGACCTACTCAACATATTGATATGCAGATGGATTCACAATCTGAAGTTTTTTCGTTTTTTTTTTTTTTTTGAGGGCTTCCTCTTTGGAGGAATGAGTTCATTTGAGGGGTGGTCTGGAAGTGTTTGTCTTGTCTATCATCCCCTCTTGCTCTCTTGGTCTCTCTTTGTGCTTCCTGGCCGCAGTGGGGTAAGTCGCTCTTCTCCTCCACATTGTCATATTGTAATGTTCGACCTCACTGTGACCCAGGAACAACGAAGCCAGTGACAGTGGACTGAAACCACTGAAGCCATAAACCAAAATGAATCTTCCATCTTTAAGTTGCTTTCTCAGCCATTTTGTCTCAGTGATTAAAAAGCTTCTAACATACATGTGACCCTGATCTGTAGAAACTTCTGAGTTTTACTCTTAGTGACAAGTGTCACACACTCAGTAAATGGTACTTGTTATCATAATTTCCCTGGATGTGGAAGGTAAGGGTTTGTAGCATCCTTCCTAGGAGGGCAGAAAGCAGACGGTGCTTTTCTGAGTCTGGATGATTGTAAGCCTGTCTGGCCTGTGCACTCCTTGGCTGTCTTCTAACACCAGTTAAAAAAAAAAAAAACTCATGCCTTGAATGGATGCTTGGCCTGAGGAGCCATGGTTTTCCTGTGTGACCCGATCTGTGTCTCTGGTTTGTTCAGTTTTCACAAGTTTCCTGAAGTATCTCTAAATCAAATGAGAAAAAAAAAAAAAACCCATGCATTATCTATGAACCCAAGAGCAACACCAATTTGACTCTTAAAGATTGTCAAGTCAAAGTGTATTATGTCAATAATAAGGCAGTTGGCTTGATGTCCCATACCAAGTTCTATAACTGTCACTGTGTCTGTTACTCCAGCCACTGATATGAGTCCATAGGTTCTTCTATGACCTGTCTTTCTTCCTGCTGGAGAATTTGACACAACTCACTGTTCTAACAGCATTCAGTGTGTTAGAAGCAATGGCTTGCAATCCTCTGTTTCCTTTTAACTCATGGACCCTCTCGTTATGGCTTCCTTTCATGAACTGGGCATAGTGCAACCCATTCACAGGGCCTTCATGCTCTCTCTACTCAAGCAGTGGTACAGGCGCGTCATCTAGCACATGGCTGTCAGAGAGAACGTCCATACAAGAGCCCTTTGGTCCTCCCATAATTCCTACCCGTCTGGCTGAGAGCAGAGGGCTTCCACTTATGGTCCTCTGAGGCAGGTGCTTCATGGACTATCATTACCCCACTATGAGAGAAGCAGCCATTGTATGTGCAGAAATTCTCAGCTCTTCAAATATACTTACGTTTCTCGTGTTAAAAAAAAAAAAACTACCCTTTTTGTAATCTTCTGGCTTAGAGCTCTTCAATTTATGTCCTCAATCCTTTTTAGGACGGGAAAAATTTTAAGTGTCATTTTAAGCATGTGGGTATTTTGCCTGCATATATGTCTATGTATCACATATGAATCTGGTGCCTGTGGAGGTCAGAAGAGAGCACTGAATACTCTGGATCTGGAGTTCCAGACTGTTGTTATCCACCATGTGGGTACTGGGACTCCAACTTAGGTTCCCCCGAAGAACAGCAGATGCTCTTAACTGACCAGACATTTTTCTAACCTCTCAGCATGATTTTCTTTTATAAAGCATGAAACTGCAAATGTGGCTACTTCCCTCCCTTCTCACCTGCTCTTGCCACTTTGAGATGTTTAGATGCCACTCATCGTTTGCCAGTGAGAAGCCCTTAGGAGCTGAGCTCGGCCAGCACTTCCCTGTATTCCACAGTATCCTCTCTCCTTTCTGCAGAGAGCGCATCGGCATCTCGTGTTTATCCAGACTTCCTGGCCTTCCCTTAGCTGCAGGTCCTCAACTCGCCTTGTGACCTCGATGAACTCACCAGCCTTGTCTTGTCCTAGGAAAGAGATGCGCTTTCTCTCTGCTTTTCCATGAGTCCTGAATTACTTATTTTACATTTATTGAAGATATGAAATATAAGAGAAACAACGCATTAAAAATTAAATAGAAAATCTTTTTTGGCTTCAGCATATGAATATATTCATTTTGAATAAATATTTCACCTACCTACTTAGAGTGAGGTAAATTACTAGGTTTTAGCCAAAGAACAGCTTGAATCAACTATTTTTGCATTTCTCCATCTCAAATGATGCATGGTGCATTGATTCATGCGACTGAAGAGGGACTGTATCCCACATTAAAGAGAGTTAGTTGCCTTGTTCAGTTTACAGCACCCACGTGGCAGCTCAAAAACACATGTAGATCCAGCTCCAGGGGATCCAATGTCCTCTCTGGCCTCCAGAGTTACCTACAGCCATGTACACATGCACACACAGAGACACTCATAATTAAAAATTATAAAAATACACAGTTTAAAAAAAACTCAGTGAATAATAAGTAATCAACAGAATGGAAAAATAAAAAGTCTGGTCTCCTCTGATGCTGAGAAGGATGGAAAGCAGCAGTTAGGATGCTTATTTATGATTATTGGGTGTCTAAATGCCTTAACCCCTTTGGAAAGTAGTCAAAAAATACTTACTAGTGAAATACAGAACTTATTTATCATCCAACAATGCCACTGAATTCCATTTTTTTTGCATTTTCCCAAGAGAAATGAAATAAATACCATCCACAAAGCACTTGTGCAGGGGTGTTCATTACAGCTTACGTTGTAATAAAGGCAGGAAGCAGCCTAGCTGTCCATCTAAAAAAGAATGGGCAGCGAAATAATGATAAATATGATGTATTCAAATGCTGAAAGCCACTTAGCAATAAAGGTAACAAATTTTTCATGTATGCAGGAGCATGCAAAAAAAATCTCAAACATAAGACATACGCCCAGTTGAAAAAAAATAGACAAAGTTAGTATTTTATGGCTCCATTTTTATGAAGTTCCAGAGCAAGGAAAATCATCTATGATGACAAAAATCTAAAACTGAGTCATTATCTCTGGAGGAGTGTGGGCTGTGAGACGCTGGAGAGGAACATAAGGGAGCTTTCTTAAATGATAGGAATATTATGTAACTTGATAAGGATTTGGTTAAGCCGGCATACATTTGTCAGGTTCTTTACGCGTTACCCTGGAGGGTTTGTATTTCACCAGACAGGAATTTTCATCGCAAAGAGGTGCTAACCTCCAGCTAATGATGTGTGTGGTGGAGTGCATGAGTGGACAAGGTTCTGATGCTGCAGGTTACTCTATAATGCATTAAAAATAGGATGGACTTATGAATAAAGAGTGAGCACACAAATACAAGAAGGTAAATAAAGGGGATGTTGGGTACTGGCTTCAGCTGGAGGGGTCTGGATGCTCACTGTACAGTTCCTTCAACTTTTTAACATCTTTAAATCTTACCCATTAAAATATTGTAAAAATAAGCAGCCAATAAAATAGATATCTGATAAATTCATTAATTTGAACATATATTTTTACTGAATGTTTTTCATGAGATAATCAAGTTAAATAGAAATTTATTGCTAACTCATAATAAATTACAAATAATATATTGTCTTCAAAGAGTGTTGATTTCAAATAGTGATATCTCAGAAATATTTTACGTTAAAATGTGTATGTGTGAGCCTGGCAGTGGTGATGCATGCCTTTAATCCCAGCACTTGGGAGACAGAGGTAGGTGGATCTCTTTGAGTCAACCTGGTCTACAGAGTGAGTTCCAGGACATGTTCCAAGGCTACAGAGAAACCCTGTCTCAAAAAAAAAAAAAAATTGTGTATGTGTGGATGGTCATGGTATCACTAAAAAGCAGAGCAATATAGGTTATTCTCATGGTTTGTCAGTAAGGACAGCACAGTGAGGTCCATCACAACTCGTAGACACCCAGCAACACCCAAGGCATGGTGATAAAGGCAAGCACACGGGAGTGAAGAAATTAGCATAGATGTGGACGAGGCAGATATTCCGTAGTGTGTAGCTGATCAAGGAAGTGAATTATAACTCCCGGTCATTCGCTAGGATTTGCTGGAAATTCTTCAAATGGAAGGTGGTGAGGCTGCCCAGGTGGCCCTGCAAGCAAAGAGTCAGCCATGCAAGCATGAAAGCAGAGTTTGGATCCCCAGCACCCACGTAAGAAGTGGGCACAGCGGCACACATCTGTAACACTGACAGTGGGGAGTGGGGAGACAGAAGGATCCCTGAACCTAATTAGACAGCTAGCCTAGCCAAATTGATGAGCTGCAGGTTCAGGGAGAGACCCTGCCTCAAAAGATAAAGGTAGAGCGCCTGGGAATGGTCATTCATGCCTTTAATCCCAACAGTCTGTAGTTAGAGGTGGGTGGGTCTCTGTGAGTTCAAGGCCTGTCTGATTTGTAGAGGCAGGCCAGACCAGCTAAGGCTACAGAACAAGAGAGATAATTAAACAATAACAACAATGATGCAAACAAAACAAACAAACAAACAAAACCTAGAAAAAAGAAATACCTAATACTGACTCCCGGTCTCTATGCTCACACACTCACACATGTAATATGCAGGGGTATGGTAAGGTGTCCTGCAGTCATGGTGATGGCTATGACATGCAGCTGTCCGTGGTGGCTGCATAAGCACTTGCAGCAGAGTTCCTAGGCATCACTTAATGCTAGAGCCTGCCATGGCATGTGAAGTTCTGAAGCGATGTCTTGGAATTCACCAGGGAGGGTCCAAGGTATGAGGCTTTCCTGACATATGGCTTCGACAGGACTTCTGGACACAATTCTTGGTTTCTATTTGCATTTTGAGCCCATTTCTTTAGTAGCTGTGTTGAGTCTGTGAATTATCAGTGGCTTTCATCGATCTTATTTTTCACTGAAACTAGCCAGGGTTGGGCTCCCATTGATTGACATCTGGAAGCTTTTCTGAGATCCACTGATCCTGTCCTACCTCTACCACATAGGCATCCTCTATGTTGCAGCAAATGTATTGGCTGCAGGGAAGTCCCACCATTGTTACCTGCAGCCCTTTAACCTTCAGCTTTAAAAGTCTAGGCTTCATATGCCCAGCCACAATCAACTGTGTTTCTTTCTAATCAGAAACTTGCTGTGTAAGTATCTCTTGATCATTTGTGTTGTGCTAGCTAGGTGATGGGTAAGCTTTGGAGACACAAAGCTAAGTAAAAAATGGCCCCTCTGGTACATTCCAGTTGGTATTTGGTAGCCATCAGGGCCTGGCTCCAGGACTCTGCTACAGGAAGGGAGGCTGCTTGTTGGTTCCTGGCTGCCTGGCTAGCTTAGACCCAAAATAATCACACAGAAACTGTATTAATTAAATCACTGCTTGGTCTATTAGCTCTAGCTTCTTATTGGCTAATTTCTCACTTATTAATTTAACCCATTTCTATTAATCTGTGTATCGCCACTTGACAGTGGCTTATTGGCTGAAGTTCCCAGTGTCTGTCTCAAGCATCTCTGTAGCTTCTCTCTAACTCTGCCCTTCTTTCTCCCAGAATACAGCCTAGCTTTCCCTGCCATAGGCTCAAAGCAGTTTTTTATTCATTAACCAATAAAAGCAACACATAGACAGAAGGACCTCCCACACCAGGACTACACATACCAAATACACAGATCTTAAGTCCACTGTGTCCAATAGCACAGTGTTTCCATACAGCATAGACACAGCCTCTTATAATCAAGTCTAACTTTTTCATAATGCTTCATACAATGTAAATTCTATATATTGTCTATAAATGTTCAGTTCAGATACAAATTTGAAAAAATTAAATTAATTTAATTTTTTTTTTAAAAATTGAACTCACCGATGTGTAGTTTGTGGCCACGGAGGATGGATGGACTTAGAACTATAGCCACTCGATAGTGAACTTGACTTCTAGTCGCAAGAATTACAGCCACTTACTTTTTTATACCACAGTGCAACACAGTCAATCCGGCAGCACAGTGTTTAGCCGTGAGGAGAAGGCAGCATTTCAAGGAGTGGCTGGCACCGAGATGGGGGAAGGTGGCATGGCACAGTGGGTAAAGTCACAGGAGAAGCTTGACTTCTTGGCCTATCACCCAGCACCTATCCCCTGTGCAAAAGGGGAACAATTACTCAATCCTTGTTCGAAAATTAATTTATATTATTTGCACAAATGGGTTTATTATGATACCCCCACACATGCATATCACACACTTTTATCCTACCCATGCACCTTACTGTCCTTTCTTCTCCCTCACCCCCCCATCTTCATGCCTCATAATAGCCTCCCTCTTACTCTCATCTGCACCCCCCTCTAAATAGCACATACTGTTTCTTTACTTTCTCACGTGTTCTGCTTGTATGTCGGAACGCTGTAATCGTGTGCATTACCTGCTCTGGCTACAGTTCCCCGACCATCTGCCATCCCTCTCAACAGAGCACTTCTTGTGCCTGTCTTGACACGCTCCCTCTCTGCTCTCTGCTCATGGGGCCCAGGGGTCCTTTGTGAAGGCCGTAGGTGCATTACGAGTTGGTTTTTATGCAGGGTGTGAGAGAGATAGAGATCTGCTTTTAGTTTTGTGCACATGAAGTCCAATTTCCCCGGCGCCACTGGCTAAACGAAGCTCATGTTTTCTTTAGTGTGTTCGTGTAGCAAAATGGCAGCCTCTTTCCCAGACTGGACAGGAATGCCAGAAGTTGTATGCAACTTCTTTGACTGGCATAACTTTCAAGAGAGGGTCTTGATAAACTGAGTTCTGTCTATGCTGTGGTCTCCTCTGTTTTGCCTTTCCTGGTCCAGTTCTTTTACGTTATTACTGAAATAAGTAGGCAGAGATGAGTTTTCCCCTAGGACGGAACTGGCAGTGTGTTCTGCCCCCCTTCAGCACCTAGCGTGATGCTAGCTAGCAGTATTTTCACTGGATTTGCATTTTCCTGTTCTATCCCTGGCCTGGAGTGGTGTTGTAAACTAGGTTTGAGAATCGCTCCCTCTTAGTGCCACAAAATGATCTTTACACATACTGTTCAC
Organism: Alexandromys fortis; assembly: GCF_014885135.2. Taxonomy (NCBI): domain Eukaryota; kingdom Metazoa; phylum Chordata; class Mammalia; order Rodentia; family Cricetidae; genus Alexandromys; species Alexandromys fortis. The sequence continues at coordinate 2,072,140 of NW_026067972.1, forward strand.
ACGCTGCCAGTTTCCTGCCCAACCATGGGTGTTCACCATACCTGGCACAGAAGTAGGCTTGAACAGAAAAACACTCACAAAGTTTCCTGAGTCGTCCTCGGATTATTCCCCATCCCCATAATGACCGAGAAAAATGATTAATAACTCCGGTTGTTATCTGATGGTCTTCCCTGCGTGTACTTCTTTTAGACCTGGATTATTAAATCATTATGCAGATTCTTCAGCCCATTTTGGGTTTTAAAAATGTGTCATAAAAAGTATTTTTATTACCACTGGAGTCTTTTTCAAAGTATCCTTAAGTGATATTTGGTCTAGATTTCAGTTTATAGCCAACCTGCTGCATTCTGTGGTTTTATATGTTTTCCTTATATGGGCTAATTTTCTATCACTAAAAACTGATTTTTATCCCTATAATTATCATTTTGGCCATCAGTTATACAGAATGGGTTCTGTTTGTTTATTCCTGGAAGAGATTTAATTGGCTTTGGAGTGGATGCTCTCTTCCCAGTCTTATGTACGACTGTGTTTCTGAATGTGTAACTTCTGATGAGGTGTTATGACAACAGTCCTCAGGCAGCTTATTTTTATCTTTTGCTAGTCAGTTACTTCTAGCCCCACCCCAACGCATTTGTTTACATTGAAATCAATGGCCAGCAGTGACAGCAAATAAAGATTGGTAGATTGCAGTTCTGGTGTGGTCTGGTACAAAATCACCGTGTGGCTTATAGTCACGAGAGTGTTTAGGGACCCTAATTTCCTCATCTGCAAAATTAGGAGCGATTACTTACCCAATGAATGTAATGATCACTTACTCATGTGGCGGGCATGGTGCCACTCACTGGGAAATGTGTAGTCTAGCTTTAGATCAACTCTAAGGCCCTTGGCAAGCTCACAGCACTGTCCAGTGACATCATGACCTGTCCACTTACTTCCAATGATCTTTTGAAGGGAGTAGAAAAAAAATCTATAATAACCAAAGTTTGTATCTGACTTTTTGGGGACTTAACAAATACTTCTCATTTGCTCTAATGGGAGTTCCATTAAACAGGCCTGAAAGGATTCAGGCCAAAAGCTACGTCCCATTTGACAGCTAGTCTCTGAATATTCTTGGGAATACATTTTGGATCTCAGCTTTTAAACACAATTTTTTCTTAAAGAAAAGATTTAAAGCAACAGTTGCTGATCCTTACTTAGATGTGGGAGTCATCATTCAGACAATACTTCCGGAATTGCAAGACGGTATATGGGCTATGGCAATAACAGTCAGTAAAGTGCTTTTTGTGCAAGCCTGAATTTTGATCCCCTTATCCCGCATAAAAAGCCAGGTATGGCCGGGCGGTGGTGGCGCACGCCTTTAATCCCAGCACTCGGGAGGCAGAGGCAGGCGGATCTCTGTGAGTTCGAGACCAGCCTGGTCTACAAGAGCTAGTTCCAGAACAGGCTCCAAAGCCACAGAGAAACCCTGTCTCGAAAAACCAAAAAAAAAAAAAAAAAAAAGCCAGGTATGGTAGCATACACCTGCATTCGCCATGCTAGATCGGTAGAGACAAAAGGACCCCGGGAGCTCCCAGGTGGAACAACTTGATTCCCAGGTGAGAAAGACCATGCATCTAAAAATAAGGTGGAGAGAGGTTGAGGAAGGCACCCCAAACTTACTTGTCTACGGTTTACTAGTGTTTCCAGAGACCTTAAAATATTTATTCCAAGTATGCCACTTCTTTTCTTTTGCATTTCACTTAATTTAAAGTGTGGCATTTGTTAAGATGCCATAGGGTAGGGAGTGAGGAAAAGTTGGAATTCGCTGAGGTCACTTTGGGTCTGTTGCAGATGGGAGCGACCCAGCAGGGCTGTTTGCAGCTATCCAGGGACATAACATGGAGGGAATAATGCAGGCAACATGGAAGAAAGTAACCACGGAGATAGTAGGAAATTCAGAGAACATCCTGCATGAAAATCAACTCCTAACAAGGTTTCGCCTGATTTTGGAAGAAGTAATAAAATAGTAAATGTTAATTTTTGTCTGTTTTTCAGACTCTTACCAGGGATAATAGTTCTTATTTCAATTCTTAATGATCACACTTGCCTTTCTTTTCTGCTCATGAATATTCACATTAAAATTTCTTACCACCATGCCTCTAATTTCCTTGTCTCTTTAGATCAATCTTCTAAAGATTCAAGAACAATAGCCGGTTGCTGGAAGGAAGCGTGTTCCGGCCCGTGACACAGACATATTGACACGTATTCAAGGGGACTGGAGACTGGAGCCCACAGCAACGTGGGGGCAAAAACTGCCAAGATTTGAGCAGAGAGGAAGACTAAACCTCAGGAAAGGGGAAAGCTTTGCATCTTCCTTAAAAGATAGTAAAATTGCCCAGTGGTAGTGGCAAACGCCTTTAATCCCAGCACTTGGGAGACAGAGGAAGGTGTCTCTGAGTTTGAGGCCAGCCTTGGCTACAGAGATGGATCCAGGACAATCAAGGCTACACAGAGAAACCCTGTCTAGAAAAACAGAAACAAACAAACAGATAGTAAAACTAGGACACATGGAAATATAGGGAAGGAAAAAATGTTACTATGAGGTAGAACGTATATTTGGCTTGCAATGAACTGAATTTTGGTTCAATTTTCTCCAATTCCTAGTTTCCTCTGTAAAATGCGGGAAACGAATAGCAGAACCTTGCTTCAGGCTTGTTTGTGGTTAAAAAGGATTAGCCGAATGTCAATTCTCTGCCCAGCTGGGCTGACACGGGCCTCTTCCTCTTGCATGCGTGTGTAGAAGACATTGAAGCAACACTCAGCAGCAGACTGAAGACTTTGTCCTGCTTCTATTATTTGTTAGTTTTCAAAACTTGCTCCACCTTGGTTATTTCTTCTGTAAAATAGGGACATTATGACAGCAATTTTATAGGAACCGTGTGAAGAAGAAACAAGCTAGTTCATGTAGAGTGCTTGTAAAATATGCGGTGCCCAAGTGTTTGCTTTTTAATGACCACACTGATGGCCAATGATTCACAGAGCTGCTGTTCTTGCAGAGACTCAGGATTTGGTTCCCAGCATCCATAATAGCAAATAGTTCACAACTTTACAACTGCCTGCAACTCTACTACCAGGGGGATACTGTGTTGTCTTCTGCCTCCAAGAGCACCTGCACATATATTGTGCACATACATACATTTAGGCACACATATACCTAAAATAAAAAAGAATTAATTAAAAGTAGCCATTTTTCAGGTCTCTGTGAGTTCGAGATCAGCCTGGTCTCGGGTCTACAGATCAAGTTCCAGGACAAACAAGACTACATAGAAAAACTGCCTTGAAAAACCAAAACCAACCAACCATCCAAACATACAAAAAACCAAAAAGAAAAAACCAATTTTTTAAAATTAAAAAGCGTTTTGATGTGTGTCTGTGTGTCTTTGTGTACAGGTTTGTGTGCATATGTATGTAGAGGCCAGAGGTCAATGTCTGGTGTCTTCCTCAATTACTCTTCACATTATTTTTGAGACAGGAGTTCTCACGAATCTAGAGCTAGCCGATTGGCTAGCTCGTCCAGCCAGCAAATCCCTGAGAGCCTCTTGTTTCAGCATCCTCAGAGCGGGAGGGTGGGGATTGATTATAAGCACATGCCTGGCTTTTTCATGCGGATGTTGGGGATCAAACTCAGCTTCTCATCTTTACGAGGCAAACACTTTATAGATGGAGCCATCTCTCCAACCCCCCCCCCCACTACTATTTTTGAGCAGGTGCAGAGGATCCAGGGGTGGACTGGAAGGTGGGAAGAGGATCAAGTGTGGTAGAAAGGGGTTCTGATCGGTTAGTGGTTTCCAAATGGGAACTGAGTGGGGAAGAGCTAAGGGGAGACCAAGAGGGAGTAAGACTAGCTAAACATCAGTAGACACTGCTTGCTGCTTAGAGACCAGAGAGCCTGATGAGCAACGGTGGGAGGAGGGGAGGAGAGAGAAGCTGCTACTCATTTATGCCGGAGACGGAGTCTTCAAACCCCAGTGTGCATGACTCACCTAGGGAATCAGAATGCGGATTCTCATCTGATCAGTCTGGATGGACCCTGAGATGCTGCCCTGATTAACCAGATCTCAAGAATGGCGGAGGCTGTGCCAATCATACCAGCAAGGATGCAGAGGGAGGACTGATGGGATTTGATGACTCACTGGTCATGAGGCAAAAACGGCATTTTTTGCTTGTTTGTTTTGTTGTCTTTTATTGTTTGAAAGGAACTAAATCAGGAAGAAAAATGAGTTTACTCTTCTGGGATTGGTTTCCTGCATTTGGCATTATGGGATGTAGAACAGTGTAGTGATAAAAGGTTAGATGAGTTTTCAGATCAGGGTTGACCCCTTCTTCACAGCTGGGAAAAGATGACTGGGGTTTGGCCTTTGTTCTCTGGTCTCTAACTGGGAGGCCGCAGAGACTAGGTCAGGAGGATGCAGCACAGATTAATGGAGATACTCTGTTGTGAAAACGAGGTACCACTTACTGAAGGAGTAGAGATCCTCTCTGTAGATTTCACGGAAACACAGCTCCCAGTGAGGCCCATGTGGGCCTTTTCACACACGACTTTTCCATTCGGATGTAGGATACCTCAGCTGATTCTGTGTTTTGACAGCCTTCTGAACTTTATGTTTTTCTAATTATCCCTTAGCTGACATAATTTCAGGGCCCTCGAGTGTCAGGATTGGCAGCGGCTCCCCCAGGGCAGCATCCATTAGGAAAGTGCCATAGTTAGATTCTTCCTTTTAAGGTATTTCTCCAGGAGCGCCGATTTGGATGAAAGAGGAAAGTATCTGGTCAAACTCACTTATGATCACAGCCCAATAAAGGTAAATGGCAGGCCGTGGGGCAAGCTGTGAACTCTCCCTTAGTTTTCCAACCCGCGGCAGCATTCTGGTGACTAGAGAGTTAGCTCTTCAGAACTTAGCTTCATCTTTGTGTGGAATATACAAGGACTGGCAGAAAGTAAACATTTTCCCCTTAAACTTGATCTGAACTTTCAAAATTGTCCTTGCATCTACTGCCGGTGTAACTTTTTGGTGCTTATGTGGTAGTGAGGATTGAACCCACACGCTCCATCACTGAACTACACCCTTAACTACATCTGCCCCTGTGTGTAATTGAGTCTGTAAGACTTTTAGGGACAAGGTCAAACTGAAAGGAACGGATTTATTACCTACAAAAACTTATGGAACAGACTTTATTCTGAAGGCCTCATTAATAGCCATTTACAGTATTAACAGATGGTGGTTATATTACCCTGTCCCTGGACTATCCAAGAACAGCGTTTTATCTCTTGCTTTGCGAAAGAGATCAGAAAGCAACAAAAATAAATAAATTCCAGGCCACATTATCAAGATGCTATTGCAGATACAATGGAGATAAAGAATCTAAGGACTCATTAAGTTCTAACTGTTTCAAAAACAACTTATCCTTTCCCAAAACTAAATTACATAAAAGTGGTTTTTTTTTAATTTGTTTTGGGCTCAACGACAGGGGCGCTAATCATGCAGATTTGGAGAAGGCTCTTGGTTGGTATCATCTGAGTCCAAAGGCATTCGGAACCATGTGTGGATTCATTGTTAAATATACCAACTACATTCCTGCCCCAGCCCTCTGCTTTTTCTTGTCTCCAGCCTCCCTCATTGCTGCACTCCAATATTTTCATGCAGCCTAAAAACATCCCCACCTTTGGAGGCTGTCAGGGCTCCAGAAGGAAAGCTCGGCTGCCAACATTATTTTAACTTTGCTTGAGTAGTTGGCTGAAACCCTTGCCAACCTATTTACCTTAATTAGCTCCACAGGTATGGCTCCCTCAAGAGGAACTCTAAGTGTAGTTGACTCCAGATTCAAAAAGGGAAACCCTCCATCTCATGAAATTACAGAACCATTAAGGCTCTTTGAGGCCTCCTCATAAGCAATACCAGATTTCTTCTTCAACTGAAAAGCTAAGCCCCCGTCTAAGAGTTTGCGTGTACGTGGAGCTAATCACCATCAGATGCCAAGGGTTAATGACTGATCCTTGCTAGGACAGTAGTTGTCAATTGAGCGGATCCCACCATCTAGGTGTCTCCTCCAAAGACTCCCTGAGACTTCTACGTAGATGCATTATTATTTGACACCTCAACTCTCCCCTTCTTGTTGTATTCAGTGTCCCTAAGCATAATCTACCCAATAATTTGAGAAACATGGGAGTGAGTTGTCTAGCAATCCTCCATCCTCCTGTACCCAATCATTTCCCAGTACCTGCTGGTTTTCACGTCTTACATGTGTGTTGACTGTTCTCTCCCTGGCCCCTTCTGGGGATCCCTTTTAGCTTAGGCTTGACATTTCTCTCTAGGCATACATGGCAGCACGCTAAGGGGTTTTGCTGCTTCCAATCACAGCCTCCTCTATCATGATCTCAATGACTCTTCACCCAAGCTTTGCTAGCTCCTTGGCGTAAAATCCGCAGCGTCCCATGATCCAGTTTTAATCAGGTTCATCTCCTACCTGCTGCCCACTGGCTCACACTCCATCTGCAGCAGAGTCCCTCAGCCTCGACACTATTGACATTGTGAGGCAGATAACTCTTTGTAGGGGGGGTGGTGCTGCCCTGTGTGTTGTGGGGTGTTTTAGCATCACCCCTGGTCTGTCCCTTCTGACTGTCAGCGCTTCCCCTTTTTCCATGTTGTGGGAACCCAAAGCAAAATAAAAACACAGGACTTGGATGATTGTAGTTGGATCTGTCCTGAAAGCTTTTCCTGAAGCCTAGCTTTCAATCATGTCCTGGTGGGAGGGGCCGAAACTCCCCAGAACTTATGAACAGGGGTTGAGTGCTGAATCTTACTTTTCTGCACACACTACACTGTTAAGTGCCTTTGTTCCCATGCTTCTGTTTATCCCATATTCCTTTATTTTATTTATTTATTTATTTATTTATTTATTTATTTATTTATTTATTTATTTAGCTTAAAATAGGGAAGGAGTTTGCCCTTCTTTCTGTTGCCTTCACTGTTTTCCCTGAAGGATGAGCATCTGTTTGAGTTCTAAGGACTGATTGGAACCCAGTGTGAAGGAAGGCGGTCCATTTCTTTGAAAGGCCACTTGTAAGTGTGTAACCTACTCTTCAGTTATCTAATTTGGAAATGAATCCATGTTTAAAAAAATATAAACAATACAGAATATAGCATTGGAAGTGAAAATGTCCTAGAGTCAAAGGGTTGTGCTTAAAACAAAATGGAATTACCCCACCGTCACCTTCCTTTGGAGCCCTGTGTGCTGGCTCTGAGGCTGTGGACAGAAGATTGAGGTTAGGTTAGCTCTAAACATGGGGGCAGTCTTGACTTCATGCTGTGTGTCAGGGTTACCAGAGGAGGTGATTTGCACTTCCTGTCTTTCTAGCTCAAAGAGATGTCAGCAACACGCAGCAGCAGCAGCCGCGGCCAACTCTCACTCAACCACCCCTTCCTCACCTCTTCCGGTTCTTCTTCCTTCCTTCACTCTAGAAGACGCCACTCATAATCATCAGAGCTATTATCAGGAAGGAGAGGATCCTGACATTTTGTGACTTATCATGTTATCAGTCTGCTTTACGAGGTCAAGGGTCAGGGTAAGGAGCAGGGGAAGCCATCCATGAGTGAAGTCCTGAGGAGGGAATGTGTGTGGTTGATATGGGCACAATCAAGGGCCCTACTCTCAGGCCTGTGGGAAAATGGCAAAGCCACCACACGTGCCCACCCTAGGATGGTACTCAGGGGGAAATGGTGAAGCCTTCCCTTCCGGTCTAAGTGTGAATGCCCACCAGAACCACACTCCATATTTATGGCCTGAAGACTACTCCCTTACAGAAGCTACTCCGAGGTTAGCTATGCCCATCTCCTTGATCCACTATATTCCATACACCCTACCTTCTTGTTTATATCCGCTCCTCCTTGTCTAACCAGATCCAATAACACTCCTGGTCTGCTCAACTCTATATAACAAACATGCTGAGCTTCTGGGGCACTGCAATTTCTCAATCTAAGACCCCAGTCTACCCGACCTCAGCTTTCTATCCTTCTGTCTGTGTGTCTGTCTGTCTTTTCTTCATTCCTTTCTGCCCCAGTCAGGTCTGTCCCTGGAACCATGCAAGCATGTGGTAAGTGAGTTGTGAGATCTGTGTTTTTGAGCCTTCTGGACCTGGAGTCTGATGGGCTGTGACTTAAAATGGGAAGCACTTGGGTGCCCGATGTGTTGACAGCTCACTATGGCGCCTCACATTCACAAGGATGGAGTACCTACCCCTTCAAATTTCAGGTTACACGGAACCTTTAGGGCAGATGCAAGGAAAGATGTCTCTGTACATGAACGTCCTAGAGGTTTGAACAGGATTTCAAAAAGAAGTCCTTGAAGAGCAAGCACAAGCAAGGACACTTTCTTCAGGTAGCAAAACGATGCTCGATGATTGGGGAAAGTGACTATTTTTATAAAACCAAATAGGAGAACAAAGGGTGAGAGAAATCCTTTTCATTCAAATTCAATTCTAGAGACTTCAGCCTTTCAACCAGGAATTTAAAAACAGCCTCCCCATTTTGCTGATGATTCTTTTAAACCCTCCACCATCCCTTCCGATCTCATCAGAGTCACTAAGAATGGTAACGTGTCGACAGCCACAGAATCAAAGGCAACAGCGCACACTGTAAAAAAAAAAAAAAAAACCGCTTTAAAAACTCTAATCGAAATAAACCTGAACACCAAATTCTATCTGCAGCTTGATCACAACTAAAAATTCTGTCTGCATATGGACAGGGACTGCAAGGGAACAGGGGAAAGACTGTCAACAGTTTGGTTGGTAGGATGGCAGGATTGGGGGTGAGTTTTCCTTCTTTTAATTTCGAGTTTTGTTAATGTTTGTGTAATGTTTGTAATAAACAACACTGTAGCTGCGGCAGCTGAACCTGCTGGCTAACTATTGTTAGAAAGAGCAGCTTTCCTTCTCTCTGTCAGAGCTGAAACCGCTGCCAGACAGTCTCCAGCAAGGAGGACATCAGCTAACCTTGACCACGAAGTCACCTCCTTCCCCCCCCACCACAGCTGACTCATTCAGACGGGCACAACAGGAGTGAGTTCACCTAAGGCCATAATGAGGGTTTGGGGTGATTTTGTCGTTTTAATTTACAATTTTTAATATGGTTGGTTGGTTACCTAAGACCTAAGAAAGCTGAAGATGAAATCATCGCCTGCGAGAGAGTAAAAGACTCCAGGTTCTGTGAAGAGCATTTGTCAAAGTGTGTGTGAGCGCGCGTTGGAATCCATCTTGAGGGAAATGTTGGCACCGCACGTGAGAACCCCTGCGGCTTACCTTTGTGCAGAAATATGGTAGCAAGAACGCAAGTCAGGCTCGCAGAGACGTGCCAGTGGCGTGCCAGCCGCTCTTCCTGCACATCTGCTGTTCCAAGCATGCGCATAATCAGCTCCGCAGACGGCTGGCGCTCCAGGCGCTTGTCAGTGAAGCCCATCCTGAAGTGACTTGCGACAGCGTGCCCTCCAAAGGCCCGCCTGAGATGCAGGATGCTTCAGGGAGATGATTTCATGGATAGCCCAATTCTGTGCCGCCGCACCAATCTCCATTGTAGTAATTTGGTGTAGTGTCAGACAGTGAGGCACGTGAGCAGGATTGTCTCTGTGCCTGACAGAGATGCTCTCATGGAGCTAAACGTCTGGGATTATGCAGTATTATCTCTGACCCTCTCTGAGAATCAGTGTAAGGACTGACCCTTGGAATAATGTGTTTGCCTTCCCCCCTTTTGATATTCCTTTGTTATTTTTTTTTCAGATGCCATTGCTGTGGATGTTTTATAGTATTACACCTAAAAGTCTATCCTTTAAAAAACGATGTGAGGGCTGGATGTGGTGGTGCATGCCTTTCATCCCAGCACTGGGGACATAGAGGTAGGTGAGTTCGAGGCCAGCCTGTTCTACATAGTGAATCCAGACCATCTAGGGCTACATGGTAAGACCCTGTGTTTAAGAAATAATGACAAGTTCCTTCTGGATTGAGGACATCAGGTTGTTAAATTGTGTTTCTCTCTACCTTCAGCTACCATAGAACTCATACTTAATCATCCTATTAATCTTTAGAGAACAGCTTCTCATGTATTAGCGAAACAGATGTGTTCATCTGGAACATGTGCACAGAAAGGAAGAGCCCACTGATGACTGTTCAGTTGCAATGCATACTATGGCCAGGAGATATGTTTTCAACTCTAATGATCTCATTAGAAATTTTTTTCTCCAAGAATTTGTTGTTCCTAAAGGGCTAGATTTTCATAAAGGAAAAAATGCATTTCATTTTCTATAAATATCAAAATTAATTACTCATCGTTATAACTATTCATTAAAATTTAAAATTAGATAAGGATGTTCTTCGTGGATTTTCAAGTCTTGAAGAGAGATTCATTTTATTATAGCATCTAGAGCATTGCTATTTAAGGAACTCATGACATAAGGTTCATAACTAAATTAACTCAATACCTTCACCCAAATTCCAGGAGGAAATTAGTGAAAGATGGTAGGTGAGTGTCAAGAAGGGAAGCTGTGAACAACGGTGGAGCCATTTCTGTGCCTCACCTCTGTAAGCACGCCAGGAGCAGAATTCATTCATTCGCTCTTTCACTCATTCACCCTCAGGGCCTAGCATCATCTAGGGATCAGTTTAGGTGTAGAGGATACACCAAACAGAACAGATTGAACCGCCCCCAGCCTTGCCCTCCTGGAATGTGTATTTTCGTGAGGCAAGACAGTCAATAATAAAAATACATTAAGGATTCCATGGAATGACAGTTGGTGTTCATCACTATGGAGAGAGTCAAGTAGGTAAGGGAGAGGGTGAATGGTGTGGGGGTGGCATTTGCTATTTTAAACAGCGTGATCAGGTGGCATCTGAGCAGAGATCGGAAGGAGAGAGTTATGTGCGTGTCTCCAGGAAGAATTTCCATGCCGAAGGAACAGTTTGTGAAAACTTGTAAAACAGGTGTGTGCTTGGTACATTTGAGGAAAGCCAGGAGACAGGTAAGGCGGGAGCAGGTAGTGAGGTGGCCTCTAAGGTCCATCCTTTTTCATTTCTCTGTAGCCCATGTACCGTAGACCATTGTGAATATCTTTTCCTGAACTATGTTTTCAAATAAGCATCAGTCTCTAGCTCCCTCCTAAATTAGACTGTAAAACCTTTGAGGGCTAGAAGGCATCATCTCTTGCATTCCAAGAAGCACTTGACACAGGCTGTAGGTACTGTGTATGGCAAGTACCCAGAGAAGAATTCCTGGTTGGATAATTTTGCTCATGAGGCATCCATCTTTCTCCACACCATGAACACCCCGGAGACGGGAAACTCATACTCCACTTAACCCTTTAGAGTGGCTGAGTTAACAGACTAGTTTCAATCTTGCTATTCTTAGGGAATGAGTGGAGAGCAGCTATTCAATGAGGAGAAGAAAATGTGCCCATATCACACCTCTCTCCACTGAGATTCTATTGGTAGTAAGTCTATCCAACAAGTTGAAAGCATATGCCCATCAAACATTGTGGACGTTAGAACATTAAGAAGGTCAAATTGGTGACTTCAAAGAATGGAACACTATCAAGGATTTCTGTTTATCTAAAGTACTTCCAATAATGAGAGAATCACATTAATTTATGTCTATTATGTGTGTAGACTTCACAGACAACTAGTAACAGCAGTTCAGTGAGTTCCTTGTCACAGTCAGTTAGAAGTTTAATAATACATGTCTGTCTCTCCATCCATCCATCTGTCCATCCATCCATCCATCCATCCATCCATCCATCCATCCAACAAATGTATAATGAATACATACTTTGGGCTGAACAGTATGAAAGTTCAGTGGAGGATTATGAACTTCAGAAGCTCACAGGTTAACTGGGTAACTGATAGAAGAACTGATCTCATCATATAGTATTCTGTGTTAAATTCTTTAGTGGCAAAAGCAAAGTTCAATGAACTTCAGCAGGAAATGGTAGCTTATTTCTTGAAAAGCTATGAGGCCTTCCTTAGGCAGGTGCCTTTTATGTGTGTGTGTGTGTGTTTCCTTCTCATGCCCCCCACAGTGAGGCAGCTAATTTTCCTCTGCTCTTTTCCCGTTCTACCTGCTTACAGCAATACAGCAATATCTTTTTTCTTATAATGATTTATGGTCTGCTCTGCCTGACACAGACTCGCCAACGGCAGAGGTACGTCATGATCATTGGTATAAAAAGCTAGCAGACTTAGGAAGAGTGACTCTTGGGAGATAAGTTGAAAATTTTCAGGCCAAGTAAGATAAGACATCCAAAGACACATGAGCTTGTGAGAAGTTATGGGGCAGCAAAGCACACTGTGTGTTAGGAAGGTGGTGAGTGGGCTTACACGACTGAGGAGGCGGGTCCTCTTGTGGGGAGGAGAAGCTGACTTAGGAGTAATGCAGGACATGTTGATGGATTCATCAGAAGCAACCACATGAAAACATATGGCCAACAGGCAAAAACACTTGAAAACCTGCTCACAATATGTGGTACAGCATCCTCAGGCCCCACTCCATCCTGAGCATCACTTATTCCATCTATGTTCTGTCTGCTTCCTTTTCTAGGTTCACAAGGCAAATTTGAATTCTAGTCTTAACTATGTCCAATTTAGATCACTTAAGTTGCAGACAAAGTTCCTTATTTGAACAATCCAACTTTATACACTTTCTAAATGATTCCGTGAGAAGTTAGATGTTTTCCCAGTCACTCATTCTTCTTAGTGACTGCATTCAGGAACCATCCATCTAGTTTCTGGGCCAGAAATCTTGACTTCATCTTCTTTTCTTTTCTTATAGTGTTACTGCCAAAAGGAAGCTTGGCCTTAGTCTCCTGTTCTTATTCATACAGCCTAAGTTCAGGCAACTTTTATCTCTCCTACTATTGCAAGAACTACTAATGAACCGGTCTCCTGACTTGTGCCCTCCTTTCCCTCTTCCGTCTCCATCTCTAGATAGACATATCAATCAATCCGGCAACTGCAGTGATATCTCTAAATCAAAAACTTGGGATCAAACATGAATATCATAAAACTTATTTTAATCATTTTCAGAGCACAATTCAGTAGCACTGAATTCATTCATGGGTTGACCAGGCATCACCAATGCGCTGAACTATGAACTCTCCAGAGTAACTCCTCAGACTCTGGCAGTCACAGTTTGACTCTCTCTGCATGAGTTTAAATTCTTTACACATAATAAAAGTGAAATAATGTAATACTTGTCTTTTTGTGGCTGGATTATTTCATTTAGCACAGTGTGCTCAAGGGTGGCCTTGAGAATGGGTCAGAATTTCCTCTCTTTTAGAGACTGAACAATAGTTGATTATATATATATACCGTGTTGTGCCTGGCCTTTCACGCAGCAATGCAGCCACAGAAATATTTAAACCATCACTCATAACTTCACAGAAATGTTTCTTATTGCTCTTATGATTTCAGGGCCTCAGTTGATGCTATAGCATTCATCCTTTGTTCTTCTCACATGGGTTTCCACTGATGTTGCCACAGACTTTGCCATGGCTGGGACTCAGGCTCTTCTTCGGTTTATAGTTTTGCCCCCAGGATAAGTCCAACTTGAACTTCAGACTTGGCTTCAAATGGTATCTTCCTCACCCCACCCTCTTTTTTGTGAAACATGCCAAATTTATTTCTACCAGTATACCGGCAAAGTACCCAGAGGTTGGCATACTTGGGCACTCAAGAGACTTTTGTTGCTGCAAATGATGGAGTGGAAAGTATGTGGAGTCGTGGGTGCCGTGGGACTCGACAGAGGGACCTGTGGGAAGGACTAAATCCAGGTCACAGCACCCGTGAAGAGGCAGTCCTGCACAGTACACTGGCCATGGACTCCGTGTGTGGCCATAACACACAGGCTTGCTCACTTTGCACACAGGGCAGAAGACATGCTGGGTGACGACTTGTATTCTCCAGGTCCCAAAACCTTGTAGGTGTTTCAGGACTCTTAGGGCCATCTTAATAATTTCCTAACTAGTAAAAGGTGCTCACACTTTTTCCTGCTTCCATTTTTTACCCGGTTTCCTCTTCCTCTCCTGTCACCCTGGACTTGGAAATAAATCCATATGTTTAGGTCATTTCAACTCACAAGAGACTTTATTCTGTGAAGTATGTGGTTTGTAAAAGGCTCAATGGGCTATTCTGGATCAAATAACTCTGTTTTCTTTAGCCATTTAAAATAGTCTATTTTCATTTTTTTTCAGCCACCGCCTCATGAAAGGACCTAAGAATATCCTCAACTTAGTGTTAGATCCCGTAATTACATTTTCCCATTTTGAAAGCAGTTATGCAGTCCTTACAATAGAGTCAGCCCGGCTAAAAATAAACCCCAGGCAGTTCATATTAACTGTGTAATAATAACCGGCAACACGGAGGCCCGGTGTCCAAATATGAGGAAAACAGGAAGTTCGTTACACAAGCTGTTCTTTCCTGATAGATCTGAATTCTTAAAGCCTTAACTCAAAAATAATCCCTTCAGGTTATAAATAAAATCGGAGGATCTTCTCTTCTCTCTAGCTTTAATGGAGATGATAACGTCGCGGCTAAATAAATCCTCTGTTATGGATAGGTTGGCGAGCCAGAACACCGGGCTTTGTGGAGGAAGGAGTCACCGTGGGGAGACCCTTGTCCTCACCCCTGGGTGCTGGAGGCGTCTGTCCCAGGCTTTCCTCTTTTCTTAACCCGGGAACAAGTTGCCAAGGGGATGCTGCTGTACTCGCATACGATGGCAGGGAAACGGAGCGCCTTCAGGTGTAGAGAGGATTCTTAATTTTCTCTGAGGAGAAAATACCCCCTAGAGAACAAACACAATTCCGAACGCCTGTCAAATATCATCCTGCCTCTTCAGGGTCACAGTGAGGTCCCAAGGTATGCAAGTCCCTCCCCTTAGACCGCTTCTCTTCTTCAGTGAGTGCCATTGGTTGCCAGGATTCACGTGTGGTGAGCCTGGAGGGAGATTGTCTCCAAGGCAGCCAGAGCAGCCCCTCTTCCTGTAGACAACTCCCAGCCCTCCAGGGTGCCATGACTCGGTGGGGAGGAACTTGGGACCCTGCCATCCACCTCCTCCATGGGAACCTTTCCCGGCCTAATGCCACGGCCCGAGTGGCCAGGACAGGCATTCCAGCTTCTCTTCATTTCCTGTCACACAATAGGGACCAGGTTGGAAAGTCTACCCAAGGCTCGCCTACGGGATGGGGTTCAAGTGGGGGAAAGGAATAACGGAAACGTGACCACAGTGGACGGGGAGATGCATATGCTGACCCGACTCAGTGGGTGCTGCTGTTTGCCCTCTCCCAGGGCTGGACCAGCTGAAGCAGTTTCAGGCTTGCACAGCAGCCTGGTTACAGGGAGGCTCACCTCTCAGTGGTCCCAGCTGGACACTTGCGTGGGGGCTTGCGCTCCTCTTTTCGGGAGCGTGACCTTCCTTTGCTACTCGGGTCCAGGAACAGATTCATGGAGGGGTATTCTTCCTGTTTGTGGAGTAATGGCCCTCATGGGTCATGACACCTGAAACTTGTGTCCTTTAACAGGGTGACAGTAGCAACTGGGTGCTGTGGATTTTATATACTTGAATACTCTCATGCTTCCGTATCTATGCATCTATCTGCTTATCTCTCCCCATTAACCCTTTAGGATGTATCCTAGTTTCCGAATTGAGGGTTTGATATTTCTTCATTTTCTGAATCCTGACATTTTCAGAAACGGGAGCTGATTTGACCTTCAAGTGACCCCAACCCTGACCTTTTCTACCACCAAGCAAACCCATATTGAGGGGTGGTGGAGACTTCTGGGAGAGGAGGGACGAAGAAGACAAACTTGTGATCCCTCGAACTCTCGCAGGCAGCTTGTTAGAAGCGCCACAGAATGCCCTGCATCTCTGCCCATGCCCAGGTTCTTGGCTCAGAGAGTCAGGGACTAGTCTTTGGAAAACACTGTGACAGATTGTAGAGGGAACTGTCGAGGGGTAGGGTTGGGGGGGGAGTCAAAGAGGGAAAGAAATCCCCTTTGGGAAACAATAAAGATTCTCTCTGGGATCAGCGAGGAGTCTGTCTGTCATGGGGAAGATTACCCCACTAGGATCATTACAGAACAAAGGGAGAGAGCAGAAGGTGGCAGGGGAATCGCTTCCCATTCGAAGGAGCAGACTGTGCAGTGAGCAGCTTTGCCAGGGGCTGTAGGAGAGAGATGGCTTCTGGGGACCTCACTGTGGGAGATCACAGAGCTGAACACCACTAAGTGGAAGATCTGGGAGGCCTGGTGGAGGAAGCAGCCCACACTTCCATCCCCTTCAGTAACGGCAATCACGCTAGAACTCAGCCTGCAGCCTGCTTGCTGGCACGTGCGTAGTGAAGGCAGACTTCTAGAAATCTCTCTCTCTCTCTCTCTCTCTCTCTCTCTCTCTCTCTCTCTCTCTGTAACAAGGAAGAAATACTAACATTCTTAGAGAATGGAGGAGCTATCCTAAGTATGTGGGAAGGAGTGTTTTGCTAGATTTCAGAGCTACGTGGAGTGTAGCGTCTCCCTAATAGTCAGTTCTGTCTGCTGTTCTCAGTCCGGCTGTCGGAAGGGGAGTTCTGTATCATAAAGATGTAGGGAGATGCCCGTTTGCTTCATTTCCATGGCCCACTGATAGCTCACAGTACTACAAATCCAGTGCTCTCCTGTGCCTGTGTGTGTGTGTGTGTGTGTGTGTGTGTGTATTCCAATACCTGTCACAAAGCCTTTCCTATAGGTGCTGAAACATGTCTGTTTTGTATATGACTGAACAGTTATCGGGCTTCCTTTGGTTCTAAATATCAATGGTTTCTGTTACATAAAATTTTCTTAACTTTAAATTCTACTTCTTGAGTTTTCACTAATGATAGCAACCGTGTTCCATATTTTGGAGATTTCTGCCTAGCAACTTGACTGGGAGCCATTTGAGTGAGCAGCACACTCCTCAAGCTTTCTGGATTGCGAAGCTCTATTGTTTCTTGATTTCCACATATTATCCGTGGGGCTTTTTTCTTTTTCTCTTTAACAGAGGCAACATTTAAAGGGAGGGAAGTCATAACAGCTCCATTTCTATTTTGCTTTTGTTATATCTGTCCCAGGTGATGGTTCCCAAGGTATATATTTAAAAACACACACACACACACACACAAATAAATACTGTTTGCAGAACTTGCGCCTGTGTGTTTTATATCAAGAGACTCAAAAGATAGCTTGTTGGAACATGACAATGGTTTTAAGAATTATTAGTACACATTACTTAAGCATAGTGGGTTTAGCATGGCATTTCCATATATGTACATGATGCGCTTAAATTATATTCAACCCCCAATACCCTCTCTTCACCCAATGTTCTTAATGCCTAGTGTATGTTGGACCTGTTTTATGTTCTGGGGATTCAGGAGTATCTAGAGCGATGCCCCTGTTCTTAGGGGACTTATGTTCTCATGGCGGGAAAAGACAGATTATGGAGGAGTGACACACAATTCGTGTGTGTGCCACCTTACACAGGTTGCAGAAGCGCTCTACAGTAAATGACCTTTAAACACAGACTTCAAAGGCAGGTACAAGCCACGTGCATCCACAAGAAGAGCTTTTCCGGGGGAGGCAACTCAGGTACCAAGATGTTGACATGGACAACTGCCTTGAGGAATGTCAAGGTGGCCATGAGAGTGGAGTGGAATGGATTCCAGGGAGAGGGTAGGTCACGCAGGTTCCTCTAGCCACAGGGAAGGCCTTAAATATTTGTTTACGAACATTTGTCTTATGTATTATAATATTATATGTCTTATATGTTTTAAGCGTACCACATGCAGTGTCCCTTGGGTGCAGTAAAGGACGTAGAATTCTGAACTCCTGGGTGGGAGAGACTGCATGACCATTACGGATGGAGGGAGTGCTGGCCTTAGGGGAGGGAAGTGGGGTGGCCACTGGGAAGGAGAGAGGCGATGACGTGGTGTCTGGTGACGAAGAGCTTCAGCCTGAGGAAGAAATTATTCCCACAGTGAGACAGTAGACTGGCGCTTTTACAGCCGTTCTGGATACTGGTCGCATTCTTGGGAATGTCTCGGGCAGTGTAAATTCCAGGAACTGCTAGGAGCTATGGCCTCCATTGCCTGTGAGTAAGTCTCACAAACTCAGTCCGAGCAGCTGGAGGAAGGGCTTGTCTAACAACTGTAGTTCTGATAACAGCATTACAGGACCTAAGGATGGAAGCCAAGACTCACTAGTCCAGAATAGGGATGGAATTAGCTTAGACGAGAACATAGCAGGGGTTGAGAAAGGCTTTCATTATGGATGTACTTTGAAGGCAAAAATACACAGGATTTCAAATGGATCACCCACAGAATGGGGAGGAGAATGGGGATAACTCATTAGCCTTGTCATTTATTGGTACTGAGAAGACTGTGGGAGGGGCATATTTAGGAAGGGGTTGGCAGTTAGAAGGACTGTTTGAAACGTAAATTGGAAATAACTTTGTCAATGCTGAAATAACGACCTCAAGTAGGCATTTGGAGGTGAGTGTCTGAAGTTGTGAACGTTGGTCCTAGTTCTTAGACTACCCTGTACGAAGTGAATATTGGACAATGGAGGTCAGTAAGTCTCCTGGCCACTTACAGCATCATTTCTAAGTAAAGGACTCAACAGGTGGTTTTTGAGTAGCCTACTATCTGCTATAAAACTTTGGAAATAGCGTGGGTTCACCAAGACTTCCTTCATGTTGGTTGTTGAGTCCAGGTTCTGCGGTCTTCATGTGCCTTGATTTTATACTGTGTTGGTTAAACTTATTTCTCCTGGGGCTGGAGAGATGGCTCTGAAGTGAGGAGCAAATGCTACTTTTGCAGAGAGCTAGCATTCAGTTCCTACACTTACACCAGGCAGCACTCACAACCACCTGTAACTCTAGCTCCCGGGGATCCCACACCCTATCCAACAATTCCTGGCCTCTTTGGGTGCCCATGCTTATGTGTCCATACCTGTACGGAGATACATACACATAAAGAAAATTAAACGTTAAAATATTTTTACAAAAATTATGTTTATGTGTTCTGCCCACACATCTGTATGTGTATCACATGCATGCGGTGCTCACAGAGGCCAGAAACACATGTGTGTGGTGCCTACAGAGGGCAGGAGAGAGTTAGATCCCCCTGGAGCTGGGATTGCAGAGGGTTGTACCTTGCTATGTAGGTTCTGGGAACAAAACAGAGGTTCACCTACAAGAATAGTAATTTCTCATAACCATGGAGCCACGTCTCCAACCCCAATAAAATCAGTGTTAAAAATATATATATCACACATTGCTCTACAAAATAAAGAGACATAGGTCAGAAAACAGGTTAGTTTTTTTTTTAAACCTGTTAATTGAATTGTTAGCCATATTTGAAATCAGAAACCTAAATGGGCATTTAGAAAATCTATTGTCCATTCTGAAGATGTCATAGCCTCAGGAAAAAGCAGTTAATATTCTGGATGCTATAGGCCAGGACTTAGAGAGAAGGCAGTAAACTCAAACTCATGATCTGAAATTCAAGGGGGATGGAAGCAAAGCCCACGAAAGACCCCTCCCCCCTTTCACAGCTTGCAAGCGATATCCTTGCAGCAAGGAATAGAATTAGCAATTTTTAAAAGACAACTTTTATTTTCCATTAAGCTGGCTGCAGCATTAAGACTGCAGGCTTCGCAGGCAGCCATCTGCCTTGGTCAGAATGCTGGCGCCGCCGTTTGTTAGCTGCGTGCTCTTGACTGAGCTTCTGAAAATCTGCTCCATTTTCCTTACCTGTGAGACAAGGGATGGCTCCAGAGTGGAAAGCCGCAGCTAATGCTGTTAGAACTAGAAAACTAAGTTAAGACAGGTACTTGGAGCAGTTCCTGGCTGAGTGGGCACTGGTTGCTCCAAAATTAAAGATAAGATAAGATAAAGCAGGGCTGAGGCGATGGCTCCATCAGGAAAGTGCCCGCTGCATAGGCTTGGTGAATTGAGTTTGAGCCCCCGTATATAAGGAACACCAGGGATGGCGACATACACCCTGTCATCCCAGCACAGGGGACGTGGAGACATGAGGATGGTTGGGGGTCTTTGACTAACTGATGAACCGCTGAGAGACCCTGCTCGAGAAAAGGAGGTGGGGAAGATTGTGAATGACACATGACACCAACTTCTGGCTTCAGTATGCAGATGTGTACAGGCAACCCCTCCCCCTCAACCATCACACACAGATGGGGCAATCCTCGGGCACAATGGTAGGAGTGAGTGGTCAACACCCAAATCTTCTGTTTTACTTTTAGGATTTTACAATCAATTCTGGGTGTGCCTATAATTTTAAAAGTGCTGAAAACGGTGACGGGCGTAGAGCCACGCCAAGGGCAGAGTGTGCCGAAGACCGGGAGAGAGAATGTGTCTTATTCCTTACTACGCAGGTCTAGAGGATGAAATAAAGCTTGACAACTGGAGTTCCTGTCATCACCAGAGCTAGGAGCACAGCAATGGAGTCAGGGAGGATAGATGAGGAGGAGCTTGATTCTCTGCCGTGGGCATGCTCACTGTCCTGGAGCTACAGGTGAGCCTGATCCTCAGTCTTACCTTCATCATCTGAAATCAGAGTTCAGTTCAGATGTGCTCTAGAGTCAAAAGTGGGTCTCTGCGTGCAATGCCTATTCCTGGAAACGAGGCCCTGAGACATGACACAGAAGACAGTCAGGTATGAGAATGCTTACATTGGTTTTGATTGGGATTCAGCCTGAATCATACCAAAGATCTCTTTGCTTTCATTTTTTTAAAATGTTATTTAAATATTTTTTTTCATTTCTTTTGCATACAGACTGCAGTTTCTCCTCCCTCCTCCCCTCCCAGTCTGTTCCTCCCGATGCACCCCAGCTTCTCATTTACCCACTCCCTATCCACTCTTCCCAGCCCCCATTCAGCAAAAGGCGGGCTTCTCATGGGCTAGAACAGAGCTTGCCACATCAAGTTGAGGTAGAAACAAGCTCCTCCCCTTGTGTCTAGCTGGGCAAGGTAATTCAGCATGGGGAACAGGTTCCCCAAAACCAACTAAGTGCCAGAACAGGTCCTGACCTCACTGCCAGGAGCCTTACAAAAAGAACAAGCTACACAACTGTCACACACATGCATAGGGCCTAGTTTGGTCCCATGGAGGCTCCCTGACTGTTGGTCCAGAGTCCATGAGCTCCCACGAGACCAGGTCAGTTATCTTTGTGGGTTCCCCTGTCATGACTCCCCTGGATTATACAATCTCTCCTCCTTTTCTTCAGCAAGACTCCCAGAGCTCAGCCCAGTGCTTGGCTGTGGGATCTCTGCATCTGTTTCCATCAGTTACTAGATAGACTCTCTGATGACAGTCAGGGTAGTCACCAACAAATATCTCTTTCAATCTAAGACTCTAGGGACTGTCTTAAGTATTGTAACTGGCCTTTTTAATCCTCATTCCTACCCACTAGCCTCATCTCCTCAGTGGAGAGCCTTAGATTTAAATATTTACATAAGAACTCCAGACGAAGGTGTGATTTCCATTCTGCAGTAATTCCCAGGCACATAAAACTCAGGGCCCTAAGCGACCTCCTGGGAAAACTCAGGGCACCATTTCCTACTGTGTCTAAACTATCACAGCAGAATTTCTAGATGACCACGTTATCACCACCACCCTTACTCTGTGTTGCAGATGGGAAAAAATGAAAAGTACCAGGGTCACTGCCTCCGTGGGAGCAGGTGTCAGGCTTCATGGCTGTGTCCTGCGAGCTGGTGTCCAGGCAAGGTCAGGACGTTCAGGTAGTAGAGGGATGGCCTCAGAAGAGAGAACAGGAGGTGACTGAACACAGCAATGGTGGATTGGCTGGCAGCCCCGAGTCACAGAGCCACAGACAGAATGACAAAAAGATTCAAGGTGTTAGAGAAAAAAGTAACCATAAAGTTGCGTTGGTCAAAACAAAAAGATTTCAGCCATTTGTAGAAGCTGGAGGTACTGAGGAAGAATGACAGAGGGCCCAGGGACTGAAGGGTGCAGAACAATACCTCTGGGGAAGGTGAGTCTGCAAGAAGTGGCCTCTCAGAGAGAAGGGTCCTATAAGATCAAGCTGGGAGGCTTGGGCTAGGCAGAACCTTAGGGTTTAGTGCCCTCTGAGGAGAGCAATTGAAGTGTTACTGTTACCACAATATGGTTGCTTAGCTAACAGAGTGGCACTTGTTTAAGGATAGATTCAAATCATGTCTAAGGCTGGCTCTAGCTCACTGTCCATGTCTTACCACAAGCAGAGAAACCATACTGAACAGCACTATAGTTTTTTCTAGTGAATACTGTGGTCCAGAATTAGATTCTACAAGACACACCCATCTGAAAAAAAAATAGAATGATGACCCTAAAGCATCAAGATGCTTCCTTTTCTTTTTCTCTAAAGAATTAGTAATTTGTTTCTATATCTGAGAAGTCACAGTGTGTTCCTGTGACCAAAGCACGACAGACTTGCACCATGATTCCAAATGTTTCTCAAATCCAGGGACACTTGTCTCAACGTTGAGTTAGCACATTAAAAATGACTTCCTCGGCTGAGACCGTCTCTTTCATTTACAGGTGTCCCCCAGTAGCAGGCTGTGTGCCAGATTCTACCAGAAACAATGAGCCAAATCAGTTACTTCCATATGCCTAACCAACTTTAGCCTGGCACCAACGACACAATGCAATCACAAGATGAAGCACTTAGGTGAAAGTCAACTGCATTCCCCTCTTTGTAAAGTCTTCTGAGAGAGCAAAGTTTGGATCCATCCAGCCAAGGTCAAATTCAGAGTTGTCTTATTCTAGAAACAAATAGAAAAGTTTAAACAATGATCTGTATGGTTTGTACAAGTTATTATTTATTGAAAACCTAAGCAAGACCTCAGCATCACCCCTCTGGGTCTATGAACAGATGTATGGGTGGGTAGCATTCTCTCACAGCCTTCTTAAGTAGTTCTGCAACTGGCCATGTGGCTTTGGACCACTCTCTCACAAGGCAAAGCTCCCGTCCTTTTTTGAGAGTCTCCCTGACTCCTTCCACCCCATGTTCATTGTTTCTTCTGAAAAGGTCCTTGCCCTGTCATAGGATTTGACCAACTTTTCAAATTAGTAGACTGACTTTACCTCCAACCCAAGTCCGGGAGGTGCATGAAAGTCTGGTCTAAGCCAAGCTTTAAATGATCCAGAAGTTAGGACACAGTAGAGAGTTCAGGGAAGGCTTCTGTTTTAATCATTTATGTCTTCGGAGAAACCACCTGGAATCTAAGCTTTTGGATATGTAATTTATATACCTGGAAATAACCAGCATCCCCAAATTCAGTCCACTTTGATGACTGCCCATTGAGACACAGGACATTTTCATCAGCCTGCCTTGTCCCGCAGGCTCTCCATTCTTACCCCCAAATAACCACAGACCTATTTCCATCATTAGGAGTGAGTTTCGTCTGGTGTGAAGTTGTGTGTGTGTGAGTGTGTATGTGTGTAAACACACAGTATGTGCTCTTTTGCATCTTATGTCTTTCGTTGAGTATAGTTGTTTGGAGATGTAGTCATGTTGTATGGAGCATGAAAGTACCACTTAACAATAATTCATTCTGTCAGTGTTCACCTGGACTTTCCCAGTTCTCAAAACTACGATTACCTTTTTATATAAAACTTTATGTAAACATATCTGAATTTAAAGATTTGAACATTCCATGGTATAAAATTATAACCCACTGTTTAAAGTGTTAATAAATGCTGTTGATAAAAGCTTAGATTTCAAGTACCACCCACGTATGTCTCATGACAACAGCGGAGTTGCTGCGCCCAGGGCGGAAATGTTTAACACTCAAGAGGCACAGTAGGACGTAGCTGCAAAACCACGGCAGCCTGCTCTACAGAGCAGGTTTCATGCAGGCAAGGATATATAGCGGAATCTGTCCCAAGAAAGAAAAATCCAGGAAGAAAGACAGAAAGAATGAAGGAAGGAAGAAGGGAATAAGAAAGGAAAAAAGGAAGGAGGGAAGGAGGGAAGGAAGGAAGGAAGAAAGGAAGAAAGGAAGAAAGGAAGAAAGGAAGGAAAAATTTGTGAACAGTTTCCAAAGGAGTTAAGCCATTTTTAAACTCACTAACTGGCAGTGAATGAAAACTTGCATTGCTCTATATTCTGCTTAACATTTGCTGGTATTGATGTCTTTAAAAATTACAGTGTGTGTATGCGTGTATTTGCCCCATGTGTGCCTGCCTCTAATGGACACTGGTGTTTCAATTTGTGTCAGCTGACGACTGAACGTGCTCATGCTCCTTGGCCATTCGAGTTTCCTTTGTGAGCTGCCTGTTCAAGTCCTTTTTCTTATTTTAAAAACTGGGTCATCTCTTTATTATTGAATCATAGGATTTCTTTGTATGTTCTGGGCGCAACATATTTGTCACATATAAACACGTATAGTGATTCTTCCTCGCTGTGTGACTTGCTATTTATTTTCTTGATGTGTTGGATGAGCAAACATTGCGTGGTTTGAGTAAGTACAATTTATCCATGTTTTCTTCGTATGAGTCATCTATGTTCGACTCAGAAAACTTTTGCTCATTGCCAGGGGGCAAAGTACTCTTCTTTTAGACTTTTATGTTTTTTTTCCCCTTGTGACTTGATTGTATTATTCTCACATTGAACTTGATGGCCCATTTTAAATGGGTGCTGTATGTGTGTACAGCATGAGATGGGGTCCAAATCTTTCTGCCATTAAAAAAATATATACATCTAGAGAGTCCCAATCAGTTGCTGAAGAGATTTTCTTTTCTCTGCTGAGTTACAAAGTTGCTCCATTGTAGGTGTGTGGGTCTATTTCTGGACTCTCTATTCTGTACTTAACCACATCTTCTCAAAGTGTTAGCAATGGTTTTGAAACAGGAATGGATTGAGATTCCTATCTATACAGAGTTTTATGAGTTAGCGCTGTCTTATGCTAAACATTAAAAAGATGATTTTTTTTTAACAAAAATTATGTGTATGTGGGTATGTGCACAGGAGTGCAGGTTACCATGGAGCCCAGGAGGTGGCATAGGATTTCCTGGCGCTGGAGTTTCAGATAGTTGTGAGCCAGTCAATTTGAGTGCTAGAAACCAAGTTCAGGTCTTCTACAGGGGTAGTTAGCACCCTCAGCTTTGTCCCCGGCACCAGGAACCACTTTTTAAACCACTTTAAAAACTCATGTTATTGAACGCAAATTTATTTGATTCTCATGGAAGTCCTTGAGGGTAAGTGGCTAGCAAGAGCCAAAGTGTGTTGTGTGTTTTGGCTTTTACTTCCCCGAAGTAAGCAATGTCATGCACAAAAGAAGATGGAACCAGGGAAGCATTAGCTGGTTTGAGAATAGAAACAGAGGGAACAGTGAAGCCTGGAGAGGCATGGGTGTTGGCAGGGTTGGGAAAACCGTCTGCTCCAGATCCCAAATAAGCTGTTGCCTTCCTGCCCCAGCCTGTTATTTCAAATGGCTGTGTGGCAGCTGCCCTGGAAGTGGAAAAAGCCATCTTACATTTAATTCTTTGCAATTAATTAAAACAAAAATGCGAGTCCTTATCCTTTGTATGTGGTACCCACGCTCTCCTCCGGTGCTCTGGCTCGTGAGTTCTTGTCACAGTTTACGTCCTTGCCCTCTTCAGGAAGCACCCTGTCTCCTTGAATTCGGACCACTTGGCTCCTGCACATTGGTGATGGCTCAGGTGGAGCTGTGCCTGGTAGTCCGTCCAGGATCTTATCGATGAGAGGCTGGGGTAGATCTTTCCCAGTTTTTACATCCCTTGTGGAAACAGCCCCACCGTAGTGAATTATAACCACAATCTTCACTCTGTGTCCCAAAGTACTGTCTTATCTGCCTTGCAACCCCTTTACCACCTCCTGAGAATCTGTGTCTGTGTTGATTTCAACCCACCTGCTTCTATCCCTGCACCTCTCCTCAAAGGTATGACTTGGTATTCATTCCTGTTATCAATATGATGCATAGATTTTGGCAAAACAAAATTGTTGATTAATTGATGGAGAGAATGTCTTTGCCAATCTTTCCACTGGCAAATAATTCCCATCTTTCAAGACCAGAGCAATGTTGCTTCCTGGGAGAAAATGAAGTTTCACTTAGGAAGACTTGGTTGTTTTATCTATGCATCTACTTACTACTTTGTACATTTTTTTCCATAGACACAGCATTTGCTGGTTACAGATTTGTTGGAAGTGTTAATCAGTTGTTAATTGTTACAACATGTGGGGCATATAATTATAACAGCTTCTCAGATATACATTTATTTATTTATTCATCTTTTTATTTACGCTGTGTGTTTGTATGTGTGTGTGTGTGTTTATCAAGGTACACATGTGTCAGTCAGAGGATAACTTACAGAACTTGGTTCTCTTTCCATCATGTGGGTTCTTGGGATTGAACTCAGTAGGTCACGAGGATTTGTGAAAAACACCCTGTATAACTGAACCACCTTGCTGGCCCACAAAGTAGGTTTCTCAATCAAATAGCTGAGCGCCTTTGTTAGACGATCATAGTGTTCTCATTTGTTCAAATTTCAAGTACATAAAGAAGTGTATTTGTGATGCTTCACATAAGTGCATGTGTTTTGCCCTCTAAAGATGTAGACAGTTACAGAATTTGCTTAGGGCACACATCTGGGGCTGTGCCACCCTTGGTTAGCATGTACCATGCCAGACAGACCACAACAGTCCTTTTTCCTAGTGATATCAGACATGAATTCAGAGTCCTACTTCCCAAAACTCCATCAGTGGACCATCTTGGGATAAGGTTATTTTCTCCTCCCTCATCCTGAGAGAAGAAGTCTCAAGGTCGCCTTTGATGACCTTGCTGCTGGTACCTAAGAGAAGACTCTAATAGAGCTGCAGACACGCCACAGATTCCTGTCTCTCAGAACTTAATCCCATTTGCATTTTGGCTCTGATCAGATGGTGGAAACACAAACTCCAAACTGTCAATCAACTTGGGCTTCTTTTCCAACTTTTCATAAATATATTTCTTTTAAAATCGTTGAACATTCTTGAAACACTAAAACGGCACAACTGATTTTACGAAATTATCGCAATGTTTTTAATCCATATATTATAGTTCATAACCTAGAATTGTTCATAGCTAAAAATCCACAATGTACAAATGAATATACATGGGTGTAGATGCATATGTGTGTGTATAAATGTTGGCATTCTGAGATTTGAGGGAGAAAAGAGGGGAGATATTTACTGAAAATATATTTTTCATATTGTCCAGTTTTTACCTTTAAATATCAGTTGAAAACATTTTTAAAGTATATAGATCTCTGGCATGTCATTTATCTTCAAAACAGAAATTCAACCTAAGCAGTTATAAATCTGAGTTTCTTTCTGAATTAACCACGTTGGCATTACCCCAGTTACCTCCTTATGTTCGCATGGTTGCTTCCAGACTCTATGGAGAATTCTATGCCTCTGTAGTATCAAATTTGTTAAATGGCATATTTTTATATCAGTAATTTTTATAGCATATTGTTATTCCAGACTTTTACATGTCTCTAATTTATTCTTAACTTCAACACAGCAGTATTGATTTTTTTTTCTAAGTTTGATGGCATGAGCTTTCGGTTGTGATTTAGAGGCCCCCCCCAGCCCAATCAATAATTTCCACTTCTTTTTTTTTTGTCTGTTTGTTCTTTCTCAAATCTAGATGTTTGAGCAGGTGCAACAGTAAGCATCAGTGTTCCTTGTTTCGTTTTCTATTTCTCTTTGAGAAACATTTCAGTTATCTCTTGCAATGATTGAGATTAAGCATCTTGATGACTCCGAATTATCTAGGGCACTTCAGAGCCTAACAGTAAGGATAATTTTGTTTGCAAGTCAAATGGGACCTGCTTGAGTCTCTGTAAAGCACACCCCTCCTTCCTAGTCTCCCTCACAGAGTCAGTTTGTCATAGTCTTTTCTGAAGCCCTGAGTTCATTGTTTTACGAAGTGTGGTCATTGGGTTACATGACTGGCCTGGGAAGGAATCAGGGGCAGTGTCCCTGCAGGTGCTGTAGCTGTGGGTGCCCAGGATTAAGGTGGCAGGGACAAAGAAGGCTGCAGGGCTATCA
Organism: Alexandromys fortis; assembly: GCF_014885135.2. NCBI lineage: Eukaryota > Metazoa > Chordata > Mammalia > Rodentia > Cricetidae > Alexandromys > Alexandromys fortis. The sequence continues at coordinate 2,100,293 of NW_026067972.1, forward strand.
TAAGCGCTGCACAAAATAAGATTCCCAAGGATCCCAGCTGAGAGGATGATTTTGTCCTTAAATGCTTCATAGTTGACACCAGCTGTCCCAAGTAAATGTTCCTACCTGAGTTATTTAGGCCCTGCTTCAAATCGTATGGATGGAGACCTGCTCAGAGCATCAGATATTCTGTTTTAATTGTACCATTTAATTTTTGGCACAGAATTATGGCCATATTAATGGAAATGAAAATGAAGAAGAAAAATTAAACTGAAAATCAAGTCTTTTCTATTTTCTCTTGCTACAACTTATGAGGCACTGTAATCATAGACTTTGTAATTTTCTATTCTAGTTTATACATGTTTTAACGTTTTTTGAGAGAGGTTCTTGCCATGTAGCCCAGGATGAGTTCAGTCACGACCCTGCTGCTTCAGTGTTCTGAGTGCTGGTGATCATGCATCACCACCTCTGGCTTTTCTATCCTAATTTTTAAATAGCTTATGGAAATCACGCTTTTGTTGCTGCAGACTATTTGTAAGACCAACTTTATATGTCACGTGTTTTCAAATACCAATAGATATTCTTTGAGAGAAATCGGTTTCTTAAATATTGGATATATATAAAATTTGCTAAATTTTCCACAAGTTACAAAGAGCTACCAACACCAATACCCAGTATATTTGCCATCCAGTTGGAAAGAAAGATCATCCCTGTTTTTAAGGGGCCCTGTGTACTTTTCCTAGCTCATCCTCTTGCTTCATCCGCAGGCTACTTAGTCACTATTCTGTTTTGTGATTTATTATGGTGTATTAGTCAGGGTTCTCTGGAGGAACAGAATGTACATCAAGAACATACACACACATGCAAACACATCCACATACAGATTATATATATAAAGGGGATTTGTTAGAGTGGCTTACAGGCTATGGTCCAGTTAGCCCAACAATGACTGACTGCCAATGGAAGGTCCAGAAATCCAGTAGCAGTTCCGTCCACAAAGCTGAATGTCTCAGCTGGTCTTCAGCATGTGCCAGAATCTCTAATGCCAATGATGAAATGAACTTGCCAGCAAGAGTGAGAGCAAGCTGAAAAAGAGAGAAAGCTTCCTTCTTCCATGTCCTTTATATGGATTCCCAGCAAAAGGTGTGGCCGAAAAAAAAAAAAGGTGTATCTTCCTATATTAGTCAGGGTTCTCTAGAGTAACAGAACTTATAGAATCAATTTCTCTCTATATATATAGAAAGGGGATTTATTAGGATGTCTTACAGGCTAATCCAACAATAGCTGGCTATGGACAGAAAGTCTAATAACCCAGTTCAGTCCACAAGGCTGAATGTCTCAGTTGGTCTACAGTAGATGCTGTCATCCTGAAGAAGTAGTCTCTAACGCCAGTGGCAAGGGGAGGGAGAACAGGCAAAGAGCAAAAGCAGCCTTCCATGTTCTTATACGGACTTCCAGAATAAGCGGCCCAGATTAAAGGTGTGCCTTCTTGCCTCAATATATGGATGAAAGGCATGTGTTTTTCTGCCTCGAAGATACAGATTAGAAACGGATCTACCCACTTCAAATTAAGCAAAAATCCTTCCCAAGTGTGCTCTCAACTTTTGTATTTTAGTTGATTCCAGATATAGTCAAGTTGACAACCTAGAATAGCCATCACACTTCCCATGTTTAAAAAAAAATCTGAATTAATGGTGAGTCTATCTCAGAAAATCTTGACTAAAACTGTGTCTTTTTACTTCAGATGACTTAATTAGGGAAAAAAAAATCTCTCACAGGTGAACCCAAATACTCGAGTTTTAGTTAATTCCAGACATAGTCAAGTTGACAAGCAAGAAGAGCCATCTTCAGTCTGCCCCTTATCAGCCTGACACACAATTATACGTTCTCACGTCATACCTAATTTCCAAGGAATCAGAGGGTTCGGTTTTCAGTTTTACTAGGGACCTCCTAGACATTCCCACCCCAAGTGATAGGATCCCTTTCTTTACCAATTAATGCTCTTTCTGTAGCAGCAAACACCCTCTGAGGCTGGGCCTTGAATTTTTACTGTAACTCATCTGACTTTATAATGAGGGCTTTGGTTGGCTTTTCCCACAACTTGAATTCTGTGGATGCTGGTGAGAAGATTCTCTTCCAGGGCTTACAAACATCTCTACTGTTGTTCACATCTGGAGCTGGTCAGGTTTTTCATTGAGCTCATGTTTTCTTTTACCAAATTACAAGATGTTAGGAGTTAGTTAATCTTATCATGGAGCTCATTCTTTTCCTTTGTCAGATTGTTTAGAGATGCTAGAAGCAAACGACCGGCATCATAATTTTCCTTATTTTCCACAAATTGTCAAAAGTTCAATATACAGAGTCACCAAATCTCTCAACTGGTAAATCACAATAATCAAATGCATCTGTCTCCTTAACTTTGTAAAATAGTTCAAACCAGGAGCTTTCAGTATTCTCCAAGCTTCCAGGAGAGGCTTCAGTAACTGTAAGTGCTGGCAAATTGGAAGGCTTATTCCATATATTTAAAATATTCATCCTTATATTCTATTCCTCTAGAACCACTTCTAGTACCAACATCTGTAATAGTCAGGGTCCTCTAGAGGAATAGAACTTATAAAATAAATATATATATAAATGGGGAGTTATTAGAATAGTTTATAGGCTGTGGCTCAGCTGTATGTGATTCAGTGATGGCTGTCTACCAAAAGAAGGTACAAGAATCCGGTAGTTGCTTAGTTCACAAGGCTGGATTTCTCAGCTGGTCTCAGTATGTGCCAGAATCCTGAAGAATAGGCTCTAACGTTAGTGAAGGAATGGACTTGCCAGTGAGAGTTAGAGCAAGCAAAAAAAGAGAGAGCAAACTTCCTCCTTCCATGTTCTTTATACAGGCTGCCAGCAGAAGGTGTGGCCCCGATTAAAGGTGTATCTTCCCACCTCAAAAGATATGGATTAAAAATGGTTGTTCCAACTTCAAATGATGTCATTAAGAAAAGAATCCCTCACATCTGTACCCAGTAGCCTGGGTTTTAGGTAACCCCAGATGTAGACAAGTTGACAACCAAGAGTGACCATCACATTTATCACCCACCTGAAGTTAATTCTTCAATACCTTGTTATATCCTTAAGAGACATGCAATTGAGTGGATATTTTATTTTATTTTTTCGAGACAAGGTTTCTCTGTGGTTTTGGAGCCTGTCCTGGAACTAGCTCTTGTAGACCAGGCTGGTCTCGAACTCATAGAGATCTGCCTGCCTCTGCCTCCCGAGTGCTGGGATTAAAGGCGTGCGCCACCACCGCCCGGCGAGTAGATATTTTAAAATCTATATTCAAATGGACTTATTCTAGATGTTTTTGGTTTTGCTTTGATTTCACCCAATATTAAGTAGTTTTCTGTATCATTGTGTCTGTGTGGCATTCATTTTCATTGCTCTGAAATATTCTGTTGTATGAACAAGCCATAAGTTATTGCCAATATGATATTTGTGATCGTTGTATTTTTAACCATTACAACCAATTACTTAACTTTTGTTTTGAATCCCCAAGAATCTCTTCATGATCTACATATGAATGACCTTGCTGTTCAGATGGTAAGTAGCCGTTCAAAAACAGAAACAATGCCAAGTTGTTTCCTAAATGATTGTACCAGGTTCCACCTCCCTTAGCAGTGTGTGGATTCCAATTGCTTCACAAGCTCGCCATGCTGCGAGCAGCCGAGAGTAGAATTGTTGCTAATCTTGTGAGTGGAGATGCACTTTCTTAATTGGTTTTTTAACATATTTTTTCCAGTAAGTAAGGAGGCAGAACATATTTTCATATAGTTTATCATTTGTGAGGTGCTTATTAAAACACTTTGCTCATACCCTTCCTTTCTTTCTGTTGGATTATAACAGTTCTTTTTTATTTTTTATTGGAGAAATAGTTTTTCCTACCATATATTCTGACCATGCTTTTCGGATTCTCCCCGCTTCTCTCCCCATCCAGCCCCACCCTTTTTTCTTTTATAGCAGTTCTTTGTAGATTTTGAATATTATTAATTCTTCCAGTTATGTGGGTTCGAATATTTTTACCATTTCTATGGTTTTAGCAATGAACAGGCAAATTTAACTTTAATGTAGTCACATTTATCAAACTTATCTTTTGATAGCCGTGCCCTTTAAGTCTGGTTAACATTTTTCTCTTTTCTATATGTTGAGGACATCTCTTGCATTTTCTTCAAAGATATTTTAATTCTGTCTTCCACTTCTAAGCTTTTAGTCTACCTGGAATTGGTTTTGTGTGTCACATAAGGCAAAAGCATTTTTCTTTCTTTCTCTTTTCTTCTTTTGCATTTTGTGCTGCTATCTCAGATGGTCACAAGCTGAATAATTAATAATGAACAGAAATTGATTGGTTCAGGATTCTGGAGTCTCAGAGGCCCAAGATCAACAAACCTCCATCTTGAGAGAAATTTTTGATATGCTACCATGGGATAGGAAGAAGGTCAAGGGTAGGGAAGGCACCCAAACTGGCCTGAACTTTCGTTTTTGAAGAAACCAACTCATTTCTTGATAATGGCATAAGTCCATTTGCCAGGCCAATCTCTTAAGCCCCCACCCACCCAACACTGTTACAGAGGTGCTTAAGTCTTAGTTTGAACCTGGGAAGGGAAACAAGGTTTCTCTGTAGATCCCTGGTTGTCCTGGAACTCACTCTGTAGACCAGGCTGGCCTCAAACTCACAGAAATCTGCCAGCCTCTGCCTCCCGAATGCTGGGATTAAAAGCACGCACCACCTCAGATTAGCTACTATTTTTTCTCAAAAACAAATGGATGTCACTCCAGTCATAATTTTCATCCATCAAGATAATTGCATTATTCTCATCCTTTCCATAAGAATTATATTGATCTTTTTCCTGTCATTGAACTAATATATTGATACCACACTCTTGGTTGAAACTGGCCTGACTTTTCTTTTGCAAGTTGTTGTCATGGTTTAGAATCATGCAGATCTCTGCCTTATAAAATGGAAAGATAAGTTATAAAGTGGCCCCTTATTTTTTAACTCTCCAAAAGGGTTCCCTACCTGTGGAATTGTGTTTGAATTTCTAATCTTTTTCAAATAGAACTTCATTTTCAAACTAATTCATTATTTCTCTTATGATATTGAATGTGATTGACCTGCTATTTAAATGTGTGCAGCTCTGATTCTGCTATTCTTTCATGTACTGTAACATGAAGTGGTTATGCTTGTTTTATTATGACAGCTTGCGTTGTGGTTAGTTTGTATGATGTGTATGTTCGTGTATGTGATTGTTGGTGCATACATGCCATGGAGCCCACATAGAGAGTATTGTTCTAATGTGTATGATCACAAGAGGGGTGAGCGTTGTACAATCAGGTATCCTAAGAGGAGAAGGAAGAGGAGGAGGGAGAATATTCATGTATTTTTACTACAAGTATAATTATAACTGTAATTAGATATAACAAGTAATATCATATCATTGCTATCCTCTTACCCTGCTTACTTATAATTGAAACTTTATTATGATTATTCCTAGGAGGTCTAGGGACATCCTCCTGTGGAGAAAAGAATGTCAGCATTCAATACCTTTCTCTAATAGGCTATTAAACTCTCATTGAAGAGGTTAAGTTATTCTTTCTCCCCCCTTCCCCACCGTGTGTGTGTGTGTGTGTGTGTGCAGGAAGGTTTCTTGTATTGTTTCTAATCTGTGTTTCCTTTAGCATATTTATGTTGGTTTCTGTTTTAAATATTGGAGTTTTTCTTGAAGTACCTTATGATACTTGACTATCCATATTTTATTACAGAAAAATAAAAAAAAAATGAGAGAAAACCTCTCCTTTGTGGGCAGAACCTGACACACTAGCTACTGAGAAACAGTCAATCGTTTAGTGATGGCTCAGTGCCAGGTTTGTTTGTTTTTAATTAAAAATACATTTTTAAATGAGCTGCACAAGCACAATATACCTATAACAAAATTGACCTTAAATTTGTATCAATAAACCATACAAATGCAAAGTATTCAATTCTATAGTATATCCCCCTTTAAATGTAAACAAACATTTATAAATACTCATTTAGGGAATTTGGGCAGTGTTCTCTCCAAACTGCTTTCTGCTTTTTTGTTGGGTGAAGTATTTTGGGGATTTACAGAGACCATTTAAGGGGCTCTTGGTCCATCAAACCATATTAGCCAGTAAGGAATCCACAACTTTCTATCCTCTGTGGAAACAAAAGCAGAACCTCTTTTCCAAAGCAACATATCCTTAGATTTAAATTGTGAAGTCAAGATACCTTTACAGACTAGGCTGGTCTCAAACTCACAGAGACCTGCCAGCCTCTGCAGGACCTCTTGTTTGCTTCTGGAGAGCCAGGTTAGTTGGCCTTCAAGCTCCTGGGAATTCTCTAGTTTTCACCTCCTGTCTTGCTGTAGAAGTGCTGGAACTACATTGCTGCCATGCTTGCTGCTTTTAAAGTCTGTGTACTTTGCTAGGATAGAACCCTTCCATCTCTTGCCCTCATAGAGACAATAGATTTAAGCATCCCTCTCAGAATGCCATGACCTGTTTAAGGAAGAGCCGGCTGGAGGCTCACAGGTGATTGGCTCTGCCTGTTGCAATAAGACATCCATTTCACTGTTACTTTCAGCAATCAAGATTCTGGGTGACCACAAACAGGAGGGGTATAAACAAGCATGTGTGAGAGTGAATAAATAAAATGAACGAGTGTTGATGAAAGTGTATTTTGAAACTAAAAATAAGTTAGTATGAGTGCTTTTTATTAAGCAAATTATTTGTGTGTGCTACATACATGTAGCTATGGGCCCTGTGCATGACAGTGTAAGGTCAAGAGGAAGCCTTTTGGAATTTGACCCCCTCCTACTATTCTGGGGACCGAGCATAGGTCATCAGGCCTGCAACTGCATGCACGCACTTCTTTAAAAACTTAAAATAAAATAATCTGAATTAAAAATAATTATTTAATTTCCCCCTCCTTTTCCCTCCCCTCAGTTTTCATCCCCATGTGCACCCCTTTGCTCCTTCTCATGATCATTAACTTGTACATATACATAAGCCCAGCCTTCCCAGTTCCTTAGTGTTACTTGTATGAAAATGCCTTCAGGACTGACTGTTTGGAATTGGGATAACCAATTCAGGGGCCTCCTTGGGAAAAACTCTTCCTCCCACTTTCAGCACTCACTTTCAACTGCTGAGTCAAGTATCCATTCTTCTTCCTTCAAAAGCTCACCACCTCGAACAATTGGTTGATATCCTACACATAGTACTTATTAACCCTATTGTGCTACCCTAGCCACCATTAAAGCAAGGTGTGCAGGGCTTTTGGTGACACACTGTAAAGGGCCATTGACAAACTGAAGACAGGTGGGGGGAGATTGATGAGGCTCTCAGAAGAGAGATGGCAAACTGCAGCTTTCAGGTCAGATCCAACCAATTTCTGTGGACACAGCCACACTTACGTTCTCTATAGTAGTTTATGCTAGAAATGCAGCTCCCAGGATGTGATGGGAGGCTTCCACATCCCCTGGCCCTTCACAGAAGAATTTGCAACCTCGTGTCTAGAGGCCACATTCTGTATCACATGTCATGGATTTAGTTTGAGAACCACGTAAGAAAAGATCAATGATGGAATAGTTAATTAAAAAAAATAGTGTCTAAGTTGGATTTGGTACATGCCTATAATACCAGCATTTAGAAAGTGAGACATAATCCAGGCAAGGATTATGAGTTCAAGACCAGCCTGTGCTACATAGCAAGAGCCTCTCTTAAACACAAATGATTAAACAAAAAACAAAGACAAAAATCCCGGGCCATAGAAGTAAGTCAGTGGGCAAATGTGCTTGTCTGACCAAGCCTGATGACTTGTGTTTGATGCCTGTTACACACAAGATGGAAGGAGAGAACCAAGTTGTCCTCTGTTTCCACTAACATGTCTTAGCATGTGTACCAATACATAAACACCAAACATACACACACATACAGACACTCACGCACACATGCATGCAAGCAGGCATGCACACATACACACAGACATGCACTCTAAAATAAGTAGTTATTAGAAAGGTCAGGTTTATAGCCAGAATGTGGAATAGAGCCCAGGTAGTGCAGACTCTCAGAGCGAGTATGTTGAAGTAAATGGCGGTGGGTGTCACATAAACAGAGGTGAAGGCCTTTTTCTGGAAATACAAACATAAGTTTCAGGGAAACTGATTTCAAGCCGTCAAAGAGAGCTTCCCCTGGGTTTTATCAGCTCCCCAGACTAAGGCGGTATTAGAAGACTATGGTGCTATTTTAGAACCAATAGGAGGTCTGGATCAGCTGGTGTGTGTCCCTAAACTCTGCCCCCTCTCGGTCTTCCCCCTCTTCACTTCCTGCAGCTGGCCTTGGCTCGCATGGTGACATCACCACAGGCCCCAAGCTATGAGTCAACAGACTATAGACCGAGTCAAAGCAAAACTCTTTTTTCGTGTTGTTTTCTTAGGCATTTGTCACAGTCCTATAAAGGTGACCAAGGCAGATGGGTCTGTGGCCCCAAAGAGACTCACGAAAGCTTGTTGCCCATACAGAGATTGCTAATATGTGAGAGTTTCATGAGGGATGAGCTAAAGGCAGTTATGGCTTCCAGAATTCTATTACTCAAACAAGGGGTGAGAAACGCAGAGCTTAGGGTTTAGAGATCTCTTTCCACCATACGCTGCTTCCTTTAGAATCTCCACAGAGGAGGAATGAGAAAACTGGTGTCGTGGAAAAAAATTCTTCACTGAGGATCAGGAGAATTTGGGTCATAATTCCACTTCTGCAACCAATTTAACACGTGAGTGCAGCAAGCACTTTAATCTCCCGGGCCTAAGTGTCCTCCACGGCGGGGTGGTATTAGATAATCCTTCAATTCTCTTTTGGTCCTAAAATAATTTTATCCCGTAATCAGCAAGGCCCCTCCTGCTGAAAGGACAGGCTAGTTCAAACAAGACATTGCCTTGTCATGAGCCACTGGGTTTCCAGGGGTTTGCTTTTAGAAACAGTTTGCGCCTCTTGACCCCGTCTCTGTGTCTCTGTCTCAGCCGCTCACTTGGCTTTCTTGTGCCTCCTCCTTGGGAAATTAAGTTAAACCAGGCTGTGGTCTTAGCCTTTCCTGAACAGGTTCGTTGTTAAAATGCTGTCCCGGAGGACGTGTCAGCAATGTCTAGGCCTTCTCCTAAGATACAAATGGCACACCGAGGCGTGATGCTGTCCAAGTTGATCCTGGGAAAGCAGTGAGTTCGTTGGGCTTCCTCACAGAGCTTAGGAGAGGAGGATACCTACCTGCATGGGCCATGGGCGTGAGTGCTTCCTGACCCCTGCTGTACTCGGGAGGGCTGTACCTGACAGGGATGAGGGCTTTTCAGAAGCCACACAAATGGGTCCCCTAGCAGTAGTCTCCCTAGCCCCTCTATCTCTCTAACACACACACACACACACACACACACACACACACACACACACACACACACACTAGCTCCTTCCTCCCCAAGGCCACAAGCACTTAAGGCAGAGTTACTTGGAACAGATGGTAGATTGGTAGATTACTGGTGGAAATTCAGATGTGTGTGTGTGTGTGTGTGTGTGTGTGTCAGGGGAGGGGGGGGGCTTCTGACCTTCCCCCACTTCCTAAATGGGAGTTAACAGTTAATAAACCCAGCTGGCATGGTTCTTTTGCAAGAGGGGCAGACGAATTCTTCAACATGGTGATGGCTCGGCCTGGAGGACAGTCTTTAGCCACAATGTAGAAGGCAAACTCTTTCTTGCTGAGTTTCTTCTCACCTTGGAACTGCTCCACTCTTGGGATGTGGGGCTCTAACAATGGCGATGGGCTTCCTTCGTGCAGTGAACGTGGAGCGCTCGTGTTTCTCGTGGGGGAACATTTTTTTCTTGGTGTTCCGAGGCAGTTCCAGCTCTTAGGACGACAGGTTCACCCATATTTATATCGAAAGTTATTCCCCAAAATGATGGCAAAAATTTAACTTTTAAGAGACCTCTCATGCGGCAGCATTTTTTTTCTGACCGGTTCATGTAGATATCAAGCTGCTTTTGCTCAAACAATACAGCCTTGAAATTTTCCTTTGACCTCGTTTAATTGATTATCAACAGTTGCCCGGGCTCCACGCTATATTTGGCCACATATCTCATATTGATTCTGAGCAGCCCTAAAAAACTGCCGTGTCACGCTAACAACTCCTTTTAGCCAAGGCATGCCAATGTGTGTTGCCAACTTCCAACTGCTTTTCATCCCGAAGATTAACAAGGCCACCACATGGTGTGTTCTTTCTTACAAAACGTTATTGCCTGCATTCTAGCGAGGATCTGATGTGTTGACGTTAATCCCAAATGGGCAGGATGGTACTCTTAATTCTGTCCTGGGGGAAAGCAATTGGAGCTCTCTGCCTAAGCCTTTTATTTTAGGAATACCATTCTCTACCATCATTTCTAGTAGGGATCTTAGTCAGTTGTTAGGAATTTTTCTTTTCTCACGAAAGATAGCGTTCTTTCTTTTCTCTCCGAGACTCCCCGAATTCACATCCTCGGTGAATAATCTCCAGCATTGATCTAGTTGCTGAATGTCCTCCCTAGTCATCTTTTAATTATTCATTAGGAAGCCATAGGAGCTCCAGCTAAAAATGGAGTCTGGCTAGCAGCCCCCCATGAAGTGTTCTCAACTTTCGTCTAAAATGGCTATTGAGACAGCGGGCAAAAATAGGTACTTTAAAAGCAAAAGCAAAAACAATGGCCAACAAAATTTCAAAGGGAAGAAGCTATGCAATTAAAAAGCAAAGCTGAGGCCCAGCTTTTGTTTTTCTCTGTGATCCACTGGCACCTTACTGTCTGGCACAGAATTCTTTCAAGGAGAGAAGGTTTAGGTACTCGCCAATTACTCTTCTTCGGACCTGGAGACTCAAGTTTAGCCCTAATGAGAATCTGGTGTGTGGACCAACATGGATTGATTTGTGAGGCTGAGAATAGTGTCCTCTTATTCTACACCCAGAAAAATAAACAATTTCAGCAAAGACTCAGATGGTAGATCAGGTTTGGCCTGATCAACCCTCACACTCTCAGAGGGGGATTTATGGCAGGTAAAGCTCTTCAGTTGGGTTGGAAATGAGAACAAAAATAAGAAACTATGCTGACGACACATGATGGGAATTAGGGATTTTTATGTGCATTGCATATTCACGGCATCAGGAAATCAGTGTTTGTGGGGCATGATGGAACTTCCCCAGAAAAGCTGTATAGCTTAGAAAGCAGCCCTGAGCCAGATGTTATGCACATCAATGCACAGCATAGAGCCAAGGGAACCGCAGCTCTACCCAAGGAGTTCTGGCATGGTTTGACTTTCCCTGTGGAAGGGAAAAGAGAGCGTATATATATGGATAACTGGTTCCCCTGAAGAAAATACTAAAACAAATGGAAGAAACACAATAATCAAAGAACTAACAGGAAAAAAAAATTCATGAACAGAAGTAAGACCCAGATTGAAAAAAATCATTGTGTTCCAGACAAATCAATGAACAAAGGCACACATGATGATGTATCCTGGCAACAGTCTTAATTCACAACCACAAGAAAAGGCTTTTATAAGTATTTAAGCAAAAGAAACAGAGTACCTAAAAATATAGCAAAAATCTGGCTGTTCTCTGGCTTTTACTCTAAATGCTTAAATTTAGAAGAAAGTGATGTATTGTATGCAAAGTTTTGAGAATTGAAGTTGTAAGTCACTGCTTTTATACCCAGCCTAGTCGTCTTTAAGTTGGGAAACAACAGACATACAAGGACACAGCAATGAACAACCCCCCTTGAAAATGGTTTCCTGAAGGAAAGTAATGAACGGGGGACTTTGTGTCCTGCAGAGACTGTCCTCAGAGTTGGAACCAATTAAAACAGGATGTGCCCAAATCTATGTCTGGAAAAAAATTCTGTCTTAAAATCCTTAATCCAGAGAAAAATCTTTTTTTTTTTTTTTTGAGAACTAAAATGAAAAAAAAAGAAAAAGTACAATTAGGAAAAACATGGAAAGAAAAAGATCTAATCTTGCAAGAAAGAATCATCATTTGATAAAGAATAAGAAGATTAAAAATAAGATGAAAGAGTAAGTTATAGTTACTAAAGTTCAGATAAACTGTGTTTTAAAAGGATTTGCTCTTATTTAATGTTTACAAGTGTTTTTTGTGTGTGCATGTGTTTGTGGGTGTGTGTGCACGGTTGTTGTGTACCTGTGTGTGCGTGCATATGTGAGAGTGCTCCTGTACCATGTGTATGTAGTACCCACACAGGCCAGAAGAGGACATCAGGTCACCAGGAGCTGGGGTAACAGACAGTTGTAAGCTGCCACGTGGTTGCTGGAACTAAACCTGGGTCCTCTGGAAGAACAGTCAGTGCTCTTAATCCCTGAGCCAGCTCTCCAGCTACAAGAAGATACATTTTACAAGAGGGGAATTCTTGAGTTTTTAAAAGCAATATGAAATTCAACTAAGTTCTGTTTGTAGGAAATATATCTAAAGTGATATAAGGAGTTTAAAACAAAAAAGAAAATTTTATTTAGTAAGGGATATAATTCCAAACATATTTACACAGACCAAATAACGTTGCATAAATTGCTCAAAATTAAATTAAAATTAAATTATTTATTGATTATGTTGAAAGATTCATTAAGAAAGCTATTCCAGTTTCCATTCATGTATATAATATTATTTTACTTTTGTTTTTATTTTAAAATTTTATTTAAATATATACTTATATGTTTATTCTTTGCAATTTTCTACCCCTATGTGGATATTTTAGACTTTTTGAAATGTTAGCTATAGCTTTCCAGAAACGTATCATTAATTCTGGGTAGTTCTGTGTTTTCCTTCACTTCTGGAGGTAGAGGATTACTACGCCGCCCTGGCTGGCTTGGAACTTGCTCTATAGATCAAGCCAGTTCTTGAACTCACAGAAATCCACTTGCCTCTACCTTGTGAATGTCATCATTAACTGTGAAAGAATAACTGTTACAGACATGTGTAGCAGAAATTTCATAAATTACATCCTGACTACAACATATTAAAATAGAAATTAGCAGTTGAATCTTTAGTTAAATAAGAAATTATGAGTGTGCCCTTAGACAGCACCGTTTTCTTGACCAGTGCTTCCAAATTTTCTAAACCCAGCCCTTTACAAATAAAAAAATTCCGGTAAGGATTACTTGGAAATAATTTGTATTGAGGTATGCTATGCGTGCAAAAAAATATCAAGTGGAATTTGATGCATTTTAACAACATATGAATTTGAAGTATGGATTTAACTTTATTAAAAGTGGACATACTATTCATATTCAAAATCAGTTGGTAAATTACACCAGCTGTGATGAGAATTTTAGCTGCTTCATGTCTTTGCCAACATTTGCCATTTGCTTTAAAGTGGTTTTTTTTTTTTCATTCTAATGAGTAAGACACAGTATCCCATCATAGATTGCATTTACATTTTCCCCAAAGACTAATGAGATTGGGCACTTTTCCATGTGCTTATTAACTGTTCATATATCAAGTCTCAATGTTTATTTATTTAATTTCTGATTTATAGGATGATGTATGTGTATTGTAAATACTTTCAGATGTGTGTTATGAATGCTGTTTCCCTGTCTATAGCTTATCTTTTCCTTTAATGGTATCTTATAGATAATCAGAAATTCTGTTTAGATGAAGTCAAGTTTGGTAATATTATATAATTAGTGCTTTTCTGTATGTGCTACCATGTATGTATGTATGTTTATGTATTCATGCGTGTATGTACATGTATATGGAGGACAGAACTGTAGTGTGATTAATAAAAATTCAGAGACAGATATTGAGGTTCAACTTGAGGGTCAGAAAAATAAAACAGCCAGCCACTGGCTCTTACCTCTATCTCAGTCTGAAATGGCGATCCTGCCTCCAGAATCTCAGAATGAGACTGAGAGCTGTCTCCTCCCATCTAATATTCCTCTCTAGTACTGGGATTAAAGGTGAGCACCACTACTGCCTGGTTTCTATGACAAACTAATGTGGCTACTGGGATTAAAGGTGTGTGTCACCACTGCCTGGTCTGTAAGGCTGACCAGGGTGGTTGTTTTACTCTCTGATCTTCAGGCACGCTTTATTTATTAAAGTACAAATGAAATATCACCACTAGAATTGATACTGGCTGTCTTCATCCGTCGCTTCCCACCTTCTCTCTTGCAGCAGGATCTCTCACTGACCCTGGAGCTTTCTGATTCTGTTAGAGTAGCTGATCAGCTAGCTCCAATAATTTGTATTAAATTTCACTTTGTGTGTTGTAGGATTTGAAATTCAACGTCATCTGGTTTTCATTATTCCACTCATCACGAAGATTTTTCTTCCCCCAGTGATCTGCCTGGGCATTATTGTTGTAGTTGGTCAGTTGGATGTCATTTGATTCATTTTATTTATCTTATCACTGTTGATTATGCAACTTTATTTGTGGTAAGTCTGTCTGTCTGCCTGCCTGCCTGCCTTCCTTCCTCTTTCTTTTTTGACAATTTCCTGCCATGTAGCTCATATTGGCTTTCAGCTTTCAACCATTCTTTCAATCATTTCAAGATCGTTTTGACTATTTTAGATTGCTGTGGACCCATATATATTTTAGAACCAGCTTCAATTCTTGGACTAAAAAAAGTTCTGCTTGATTTTACTTGACAGTCTCTAAACCTGTATATCAATTTGAAGAGACCAGAAAATTTAACAATGTTGAGGCTTCCAAACCTCAAATGTTTGTGTCCTTTTATTTTTTTCTTTAATTTTTCTTAGACATAGTTTCAGTATTCATGGTAGAGAAAGGTCTACCTTTTGTCAGATGTACAAGATATCTGTTGGCTAGATATCCTTTTGTTCTTATCATGCAAAAATGTAATTGGTTTAGTATATTTGCTTTGTGTTATACTTTTATAAAATATAACTCACTATTAGTTATTTACCAGATGGAAATGCAACCTATCTCTGTATAGTACTGAGTATATTGTGTGCCTTAGTTAGTGTTATTGTTGTGATGAAACACCCTGACCAAGCAACTTAGGGAGGAGAGAATTTATTTGGCTTGCACCTCCATATCAATGTTAATCACTGAAGGGAGTTAGTACAGACACTCAAACAGGGAAGGAACCTGAAGACCGGAGCTAATGCAGTGACCATGGATGGGTACTTTTTACTGACTTGCTCAGTCTGCTGTCTTAAAGCACCTAAGATCACTTACAATGGACTGGGCGCTCCTATATCAATCTCTAATTAAAAAAAAAAATGTCTGGCTTGCCATCAGCTTGATCTTATGGAGGCATTTTCCCAATCGAGTTTCCCTCCTCTCAGATTATAATAGCTTATGTGAAATTGACATAAAACTAACCAGCACACCACAGCCTTCTGAAATCCACTTAACAGGACTGAAGAGATGACTCTGAATCTCCTGTAACTCCAGCTCCTGGAGATTCAACAACCTCTTTTCACCTCTGCAGATACCTGCATGCTCATGAAAAATATACAAAAGTGCAAGCACTCATATA